>NC_069502.1:1195669601-1195970851 GCF_027579735.1 Bombina bombina
GACTTCTGCGGGCTTGGATGAAGACTTCGGTCGCTTGGATGAAGACTTCTGCCGGCTTCTTGGAGGTGGATGTCAGATCTTCAAAACTGTAAGTGAATCTTCTGGGGTTTTTTTTTTTTTTAAGGGCCCTTAGATTAGGTGTAATTAGTTTTAAAAATTTGATTCATTTCTTTTTTATTTTTTGTAACTTAGTGTTTGTTATTTTTTGTAACTTTGTAATTTTTTTGTGTAGATTTAAATTATTTGAGTAGGGTTAGGTGTTTAAATATATCATACTAGTTCTAAAGCCCGTTCACATGGGCCATTTTTGCAGTACAGCGGTCCCACCCCTTGTGCTCTCTCTCCCTCCCCATCTCTTTTGCTCTCTCTCTCTCTCTCTCTCTCTCTCTCTCGCTCTCTCCCCCTCTCTTTTGCTCTCTCTCTCCCCTCTCTTTTGAGCTCTCTCTCCCCCCTCTCTTTTGAGCTCTCTCTCTCCCCCTCTCTTTTGTTCTATCTCTCCCCCTCTCTTTTGTTCTATCTCTCCCCCTCTATTTTGAGCTCTCTCCCCCCTCTCTTTTGAGCTCTCTCTCCCCCCTCTATTTTGAGCTCTCTCTCTCCCTCCTCTCTTTTGTGCTCTCTCTCTCCCCCCCCTCTTTTGCGTTCTCTCTCTCTCCCCCTCTCTTTTGCACTCTCTCTCTCCCCCTCTCTTTTGCACTCTCTCTCTCCCCCTCTCTTTTGTACTCTCTCCCCCATCTCTTTTGCGCTCTCCCCCCTCTCTCCCCTCTCTTTTGCGCTCTCTCTCCCCCCTCTCTTTTGTGCTCTCTCTCCCCCCTCTCTTTTGTGCTCTCTCTCTCCCCCTCTCTTTTGCGCTCTCTTTCTCTCCCCTCTCTTTTGGGCTCTCTCTCCCCCCTATCTCTTTAGCGCTCTCTCTCCCCCCTCTCTTTTGCGCTCTCTCCCCCCTACTCTTTTGCGCTCTCTCTCCCTGCCTATCTTTTGCACTCTTACCCACTCTCTTTTTCGCTGCCCTCCCCACATCCTCTTTTGCGCACGTCTACCCCCTCTTTTGCCGCTCTATCTCTCCCTACTCATTTGCGCTCTCTCGTCCCCCGCTCTCATTTTGGCTCTCTCTTCCCCCCTCTCTTTTGCGGCTCTCACTCCCCTTCTCTTTTGCGCTCTCTCTTCCCCCTCTCTTTTGCGCTCTCACCCCCTCTCTTTTTTGCGCTCTCTCTCCCCCCTCGTACTTTTTGCGCTCATCCCCCCCTCTCTTTAGCACTCTCTCTTCCACCCCTCTCTCCCCCCTCTCTATCTCTCTCCCCCCTCTCTATCCCTCTCCCCCTCTATATCTCTCTCCCCCCTCTCTACTATCGGGCGACAGCCGCCCGGTCACACCCCCTTTCACGCCCAGCCATGCCCCCTTAACGCACCCCTTCACGCTGCCCTATGCCCCCCGCTCGCGCCCGGACACACCCACTTCTGCCGGAGATCAGCTAGTGACTCAAAGGCCAGGTGTGTTTGTCCTCGTGTTGTCTCTACTGCGCAATGACAGCTTCGGACAAACACCACTTGGCCTTTTCTATTATAGGATAGTTAATTTAATTTGTAGCTTAATGTAATTTTAGCATAAAAGTTAGGGTAGATTAATTATTAATTTAATATAATTTATTGTAATTTTAGTATAATAATTAGGGTAGATTAATTATTAGTTTAATGTAATTTTAAAGGTGTTTAAATTTATTATAAGATAGGGATGAGTTAATATAATGTGGGGGGCTGGCGGTTTTAGGGGTTAATAACTTTATTTAGTTGCGGTGGGCTCTGGGAGGGTTAATAACATAATGTAGGTGGCAGCGGTGTAGGGGGCAGCAGATTAGGGATTAATAACATAATGTAGGTGGCGGTGGGCTCTGGGAGCGGAGGGATAGGGGTTAATACATTTATCAGAGTTGTGGTGGGCTCTGGGAGTGGTGATTTAGGGGTTAATAACTTTATTTAGTTGTGGCGGGGTCAGGGAGTAGCGGGATAGGGGTTAATAACTTTATTAGAGTGGAGGTGGGGCTCCTGGAGCGGCGGGATATGGGTTAAACAGTTTAGTATAGTGGTGGTGCTTAGTGACAGTATACAAATAAAGCTGGGAAAAAGCCGAAGAGCAGCAAGATCAATGACTGTTATTTAATAACAGTCCGCTGCTCATCGGCCGTACTTGGTGCGTGGCTTTTTGACAGCTTTTTTGTTAAATATGGAGAGCGTATTCAGGTCCGTGGCGGCGATGTCAGGCGAGCGTATTGGTACCGGCGAATGCAGCACAGTTGACGGCTTGATAAATAGGCCCCTATATGGCTAACCATATTGCCATTACATATTCATTAGTAATCTGGTTTAAATTAAATTAAATTACATTATATTTTACTTTAATCTATTTTCATCATTATTTTCTATTTACCTTAATGGGTGTATCATATATCTGTTCCACATTTATTGGTTCAATTACCTTCCTAACCAATGAATAGGTTTATATGACCTATTCTACTTGTCATAAATGATGGATAATTATTTTGCTTATATTTATAATGTGTCATGGAATATGTGTCCGCAATTAGCTACTCCATTAAACTATCAAATTGTGGACCTCGCTATCCTGAATATGTGTATTTTATTACATGAACTACTAACTGTGTTCAAATCATATGAAATACCTATATTTGCATAAGCCAGATAATTTTTCTATCGGCCTTCTCATATTTTGGTCTAATCCTCACTGACTTCCTTTAGTATATAATATCTCTTTTTTCTAATCTTGTGATTAGTCTACATCACTACTATTAATAGGTATTGTATAACCTTATTTGGCCTATGAGTTTTACTTTCCAAACAGGTACTTTATACTTTTCATTGCTTATTCATAGAGGAATTATAATATCCGTTTAATTATATATATATATTTTTTCCTTTTGATTACCCTAATGTCCCATTACACATCTATATTTGAAGTGGTATTATTAATTGATATCTTTTGGGGTCTACTTCCGCAGTAAAGATTGGACACTTGTTTGTTTCTCTTTTTCAAACAAATAATTACATTGGCTGACAGCTATTTATGTCAGTTTATTAGCCATTTTTCATAATGTCTAGTGCAAAATGTTTCTGTCATGAATAGGGAGCGGTATTCACATGTAATTCAATGTGTACATTTATGTGGCAATGTGTCATTATACACCTGTATAGTTTTACATGAACCTGGGTATATGTCCTATATGCTCCGCACTGCCACCTCCCTATTGTATGACGCAATGGTCACGTGACAAATGCCTATCCAAAGATAGGAGGACGTAAGTGATTGATTCCCCACAGGGGTGTGAGAAATTTCTCACCCCCTGATTGGCCGACAATTTGTATTTAGGCAGTGAGGCTCTCCCAAATCGGGTTAGCCTTTGAGAAAGCCTAGTTTGGCAAAATGCGCATCAGGCACTCCTAGAGCTCAGCTTTCCTACCTAGGGTTCAAATAATAGCAGTATTTATACTCGGTCTCTGGTTTAACCGTATTGCGCATTATATGTCAGCTGTTGTTAATACTCAGACAGGCCTGCACCGCTCAAGTATTGCACATAGACAGGCTTATATGTTATGAGGTCAATCCTCTTTTTTAGATAGTTTTCCCGGTGCAATCCATGAGTCTTTTTTGGTGCACACCTGCCTAAGTCTATCTGCTGCAATCACTTGCTCTATTTTCAGTACTGTTAGTTATTATTGACCTTATTATACTTACTTAGTATTTATATTTAGGTTTAGGAGGTTTTTTCCTCCAAGTTGCACCTTCTTGGATTTATTAATATAGTTTTAGTGCAATTATATAATAAGGAGTTTAGTAGATATATTTTTTCATATTTGATAGATAATTTTACCCATTAATGGTTATTATCTGGATATGCTGGCTCTTTCCTTGTTCTATTTTTTAATCTAAGTCTTAAATACACCTACACTGGTAGTACCTTTTAATTATATTTATTAAATGTTAAGTTTTAATATCACACTCGTCTTGGGCGGCCTCTCCTGCCAGACACTTCCGTTATAGCTTCATTTGAGTGCTCTGCTACTGTCCAATTTTCTCTCCTTATGCTACACTAGTTATTACCTGAATAGTGAGCACCCCCCATCATATTTTATTGTTGTTAGGTTCTGTTACCTCATAATCTATATTGCCAGCTTTTGCTGACATATGATTGTACTTAAATTAATTCTGTCTATGGGGTTTTTATATGCGTTACTTTTCCTTTATTTGTATTATATCTACTTGTCATTGTACTCTTCACCTGGTTTCCGCCACACACGCTTGACACCATCTGAACCAAATAAGTTTATCTTGGTCTCATAGGATCACAGGACATAGTTCCAGTAATCCATGTCCTTAATCTGCTTGTTTTCAGCAAACTGTTTGTGGGCTTTCTTGTGCATCATCTTTAGAAGAGGCTTCCGTCTGGGACAACAGCCATGCAGACCAATTTGATGCGGCGTATGGTCTGAGCACTGACAGGCTGACCCCCACCCCTTCAACCTCTGCAGCAATGCTGGCAGCACTCATACCTCTATTTCCCAAAGACAACCTCTGGATATGACGCTGAGCACGTACACTCAACTTTTATGGTCGACCATGGGGTGTACTCACTTTTGTCGTCAACGGTTTAGTCATTAATGGCTGTGTGTTGAGTTATTTTGAGAAGACAGCAAATTTACACTGTTATACAGGCTGTACACACTACTTTACATTGTAGCAAAGTGTTGTCACATGAAAAGATATAATAAAATATTAAATGTGAGGGGTGTACTTACTTTTGTGAGATACTGTGCATATATATACAATATATATATACATATATATATATATATATATATGTGTGAAGAAAGGCAGGGGGAAAGAACTACAGAGGGGGTATAAGAGAAGCTGGGGGAGACAGAGGGTTGGGGGCAAGAGGTAGAGGGAGGGGAGTAAGATCAAAGGGGGAGAGAGAGGGGCAGAGGGGGAGACCGACCCCTGAAATGGGGGAGAAACACCACTTACTAAGTATTTCAGATGGGGATCCTCATGTTTGTGCATGTGTATAATGCTTGCAACTAAATAACTTAAAGATAACTCACTGGAAGCTCAGAGCCCTCAGACCAGCCTCTCCTCCATCTCCTAGACACAAAGTAGCAGCTGGGTGTACGGACTAGGCAAGGGGTATCTTCCAAGTGTTTGTCCTTTAGAGTCTGGACTGGTAAAGCCTGCCCGCATCACCGTGTTATAACCTGCGTGCGGGTTTAAAAAGCATCACTAATTCTCCAGAGTGAGGCTTAGTGTACTGTACCTGCTAGGATCAGGATAGAACAGGATCATACAATCAGAGCCTGCCCAGGATATTAATCAGTAAGAGACATGCTAATATTAATTGTACAGATGACTGAAATGGCAGCCCTGCCGATCCTGCATCTGTGCCCTGGTGTGCTACCTCCCCACCTCTGCTTAGCATGGACTCCTTGGCCCTTCTTACCAGGCTCCAGCACAAGCCACTGGGGTTGGTGTCACCCCCTGGAGCGTGTCACCCGAGTACAGTCTGCACCCCCCTAGTGACGCCACTGTGGGTGAGCTTATTAAGGACATTCTTTTGCTCCACTGTACCGTGTGTGTGCGCACTCCTCCGAGCCTCCAGGATGTTTCCTTATGGTTGTCAGTCCCTCACAGAGTCATACAGGGTACAGACTCACATTCCATCCCCCCTCCTGTGGCATGGTACTAATGTGAAGCACAGCTGCACAGTGGAGAGGCTGCCTTGCAGATGCTCACTGAAACTACTCAGTGTTGATTTCCCACCTTTGAAGTGCAGATAAAAGTGTTAAAGCGAGGTGCAGGAACTCTGTAACTGCTCACATATAAAAATAGTTGTGCATTAACTGTAAAAAAATAAATGCTCCTGTGCTCTAAGTTTGTACCCCCCTGCTGTGGGCTCTTAGGCGGCTGCCTTGTTTTCCTTACACAAACGCCAACCCTGAATGCTGGAAGCAATAATTTATAAGGTGTGACATTGTGGCCTGTTTGTAATGTAAGGTACCGCAGTGAGTTACCCACTCTGGCCACTAGTTGGAGGGTTTCCGGAGCGTTGGTATAGTATGTAGTGGAGAAGTGGAGGAGGGCAAGGCAAAGACGTAGTAAAACAGGCAAGGTTGGCAACGAGCGATGTGGCACAAAAGAGTAATCCAAGAAAGTAGAATTTAAGGCTAATTTGTGGCTAATTGGTAGCTCATGACAACAGAAACAAGCTGTGTAGGTTCAATACCCACATAGGCCGTGACACAAAACTAATTAGATAATTGAAGTAAATTGGAAAGGTGTTTAAACTTACAAGTTCTATCTGAATCATGAAAGTTTCATTTTGACTTTACTGTCCATTTAAGGCAGCTGCATCTTAACTTGCAATTGCAGGCTCCTGAGTGTCACCACTGCTTCATAAATGGAGCCCAAACTGATATTTAAAACTGATTTTCAATCAGTATGATTCAGGTTGCTATAGATATGAGGAAGCTCTAGTCTCCTTTGTTTTGTTGCTACTTTGTGGTCATAGAGACTCAACATTTTACTTCCATTTTACTTCAATCATCAAATGTGCTTCATTCTCTTGTTATCCTTTGTTAAAGGAGCAGCAATGCACTACTAGGAGCTAGCTGAACACATGGAGTGAGCCAATAACAAGAGACTTATTTGTGCAGCCCCCAATCCACTTCTAGCTCCCAGTAAAGCATTGCTGCTCCTGAACATACCTAGGTTTGCTTTTCAACAAAGCATATCAAGGGAACAAAGCAATAATAAACAGAAACTGCACACTCTATCTAAAGCATGAAGGTTTTTTGGGGTTTTATGTCTCTCTTTATTCCTGTGTAGTCATACCAGTGCTCGTTTTCAAAGTGTTACGTATACTGTGGTTTCACCTCTGACCACCTTAACGTCTTACAGAACCACTGTCTATCCAATGCACAGAGCGCTTCTGCTTTATAAAGTGATCCTGGGAACGTAATATACTCTGCAACTTATTTCCCATATCTGCAATTCTGTTTTGAGCTCTTGTAGATTTCAAGATTTGATAAATTAGTTGAAATGTGGGAAAATGTTTTTCCATAAAAATATAAATAGATTTATATAAATAGATTATTTGTTGTATTATAGAAGAGTTGACCAACCAAAGGCCCTAGGGCCACTCCCAGCCGTCCCATATACACAGATTATTTATTCTTCTCTGCAAGTGGCTTATTCATGTACTTAGCCTGTGTCTGCTTAGCTTTGTGACATTTATATTGATAAAGAACAGTTCATATGAAGTTTATTTATATATACATTTATATGTAATAGCCATCTAGTAAAAATAATAAATAAAGTGGCAGAAACATTTTGAGTACAGTGTCCCTTGCACTGGACTTTCCAATGGTAAAAACTGTTTAAATTTAAATTGAAACTAACTTATTTACATCAGTTGTGCACTTCTTGTTAATTGAACATTTTCAAGAAGTACCTATCTACCATTGGGAATTAACAGGAAATACCTATCAGCCAATGAACATTATTAGGAAGTTCTTATCAGGCAATGAAGTTCTTAAAGGGACAGGGTACTGCCAGAATTTCTATTGTATAAAAGATAGATAATCCCTTTTTTTCCAATTTCACAGTTTTGCATAACCAACATTGTTATGTTAATACAATTTTTACCTCTGTGATTATTTTTTATCTAAGCCTCTGCAGACTCTTCTTTTGACAGACTTGCATTTTAGCCAATCAGTGTTGACTCTTAAATAACTCCATGGGAGTGAGCACAATGATATCTATAGGACACACATGAACTAGCAATGTCTAACTGTCAAAAACTGTCAAAATGCACATAGATAAGAGGTAGTTCAACAGCTTAGAAATTAGCATATGAGCCTACTTAAGTTTAGCTTTCCACAAAGAAAACCAAGAGAGCAAAGCAAATTTGATGACAAAAGTAAATTGGAAAGTTGTCTAAAAGTGCATGCTTCTGCTAAAGGCAAGGGGACTGGGTCATACTGAGCTAATTTAATGTTAGTAGTTCCACCACTACTCAATAGGGAACCTGCTGTACTGATACAAAAATATACCCCACACAGTGACAATGCCAGGCAGGCAAGGGCACTAAATAAGAGCTTTTCCTGACCATAACATTGTCCACAAACCATGTAGAGCTTTGTAACACTTGCACAAGCAAGGGATGGGGTTCTTGCAAATAAACGGGCTCCCCTACACTATCATAAGTGAAGCTGTTATCTCTTTGTGGCAACTCTTGAATTTGTTTAATAAAGGGTCTTCTGCCACATCATAAGATCGGAATCCTGTGGCTTAATGCCAAGTTCCTTTCTTAAGACTAGATTCTCTGTCAGAAGATCCCAGGGGTGACAAGGTTTGGTCAGAAAAGAACATAGGATGGGGGTAGGATGCTCCTACTAACTCCCAGACACGGTCCACTACTCGGTCTGAGCTTAAGTTGTTTTGGCTTCCTCCATCATCACGGCCATCCCTCCTTGATGACACCTGACTGGTGCCTTCTGCAGGATCATTATTCACCTTCCACTTCAGGTTGAGTAACAATTGATTACTGTTCTTTGATTTGACTCCTGGTAAATTGGAAGCTTTTTCAAGCAGGATAATTTTTCATCAGTCAGACAGTTTTCCAGGTACCCAGGTTTATCATGTGCACTCAATCTCCAGGTTGAATATCTGTATATAAGAGTATTCATGATGAGACACGGCACCATTAAGAGACTGCGGGGCAAGAAACCACAAGGTGAGAGTTGAGACAATAAAGAGACAGATTCTAGCCATATTGCCTTGCTTGAGGTTTCAGGAAGTGGGACACCTTTTCTGCACTTGTGCACTTTAAGAGGTAGTAAGTGCCGCCTGTCAATCATCAAGGGCTCCAGTATACACAACTGATATAGGGACTCAGCAAGAGTACTGCAGTACTAATTTGGAGGAGGGTATGCTCAGAGTATGGTATTATATTGTTGCTGTTACATCATAGCAATTGCATAGAGATAGTCTACAAGGAATTTAAAACTATACTGTTAAGCAAAAACACAGTACAAGGAATCCAATGTCTGTAGTATATGCCCTGAATATGTAATAATCCAATAAATAATAGGCCAAATTACAAGTTGAGTGCAAAACATTGCTTCTGTGAAAGTGATATTTGCACTCAACTTAGTAATACCAGCTCACACAAATGTGAGTTGCAATGCGAACGCATAGGCGATATCACAAATGATAATCCAGGTTCTGCCTTATTGCAACATTTAATAGACATTCAGACAAAAATGTGAAGAAATTTAAATAATATACTATTGAGGTGATAGAACTCCCCCTAGAGGAGGTAACAAACTTGTCTAGGTAGGAAATGTACTGGATATTTAGGTCCTAGATTTCTTTAACTCTTAATATGTTGGGAATAGCTCAATACAAATAGAAGAAATACCCTTAGATCATATGTAGTGTGTTTACATTAAATTGTTATTTGTACAAGCTTAGTTAAAGAACCTATTGTAGAGTCTAAATATAAACTGTATATATAATGCAGACATCATGAAATGACATGCTACAATTGTATAATGCAGGTAGAACAACAATTATATTATTAGATTTAGAGGGTTTAAAATATGAATAACAAGGATGGCAGCTTTTGTACGAAGATTTATATAGCATCCGAGGATGAAACAAATAAATAACGTTTTGTACCCTTTAGTTTTAAGTAGAAGGAACTGTAATAATTTACAAAGCTGTTGTGTGGTCATATAAGGGTTAAGTGGGAGTGTATATTGATTTTGGGTGATGGACCAATGAGGTAAAGAGGTTTGATTTTTAAATGTTATTGTACCATGAGAAGCTATGATCTATGACTATGGCATTCTGATGAAACGTGTAATATCTGTACATTTGTCAGGGTTGCAGCCTCCCTAATAGGATGGAGTCCAAAGGGAGGGATAGTACTATGCAAAATTGGCAGATTTCATAGTAATAGCTAAAGACTCAGTATATAAGAGTCTTATTAATTAGAAGAAATGTACACAGTCAAATAACGAGTAATGTACTGAAATAGATTATACTGGGAAACAGGTACAGGCACGTGTTAACTGGAGCAAACTGTACAAACTGGTCAGCAGCTACAAGTTGAGACAGACAAGACCCATGATCTGGAGTGCCCGCTTCAGGACCAAGGACTGGAGTGCCCCTTTGGGGCTAAATAAGGGAGTGTCCACTTCTGGTCCAAGCAAGGGAGTGTCAGCTTCTGGGTCTAGCAAGGGAGTACCTGAGCAAGGGATACCAGGGTGCTAAATACAGGCTGCAAGCAGCAGCAGAGAGGGGCAGAGCTGGTGACAATGAAGTAGGCAATAAGCTACTAGACCTGGAAAAACTGCAACATTTAGTTTTAGTTACTGATCAAGAAAACAAAAGCAAGACAGTCCCCTTTTAACCTCAGTGTCTTTCTTTTACCTACATCCTGCCCTTTGCCTTATTCCACCACAAAATGGCAAGCGTCATTGTCAGCTGTTCTTGCTGCTTGCAGTTTCCGTAGGATAGTGCAAAGTATCACTACTCTCACGCCTCCCCTTATATGCTATGAAAACCACTGATTTATACTGTCTAGAAAGTCAGATACATTTACCTTGGTTGTTTAGTGCCTTATATTGCGCTATATGCCATTCATTTTCTGGTGAAGCTAAATAATATATTGCTGAATTGGTGCCTGGATCATTAATGTGCATTTGTGGTGGGTATCTCTCATGCTGGCGCTAAAGGGGTTGCACTTGTTTATTACATGAGGAGGCATAGGCACTGATGATATAGGGTCGCCAGACCAATGACAAATGGCCTTTTTGGTCTCTTCAGTCTCGCAATACATAATAAGAAAATGGGCTGATCCTCTCTATTGTGACAAATAGTGATGAAACTTCTATAGGAAAGACTAAAGATCGCTGCCTGTTCAATAATCTGCCCACATCACCAGTGCGTTCCCTAAAAGTAAACATGTTTTACATGTAGTAACAGTTTAAATAATAGATATGTAATCTAAGTTTCACTGTACCTTCAGTAGATTTCCTATTATTTAAAATCTTGCCAATGAAAGGTGTAGGTGCATCATAATACGCCCATGAAATTCCCATGGAACACCTATATATTCACCATGTATGTGATTATTGTTAATAAAATACGTTTTAAAAAAAAACACTTTAAAAAACCTACAGGAGCTGGGGGACTTGGGTATATAAATCATGAGTGTGCAGTTTACTATTGAAATGTTAAAGAGGCTGAAATCAGTGTTTGAAGGTGGTCTTGCCAAGATGCGTTTTACTATACTTCTCAGTGGGAGGTGATGAGTCTCTGACACTGGTGGAATTTTAAAAGCAGCCATGTAATATACATTGAAGGTGAAATGTAAATATTATTACACAATATTGAATGTTAATATAACTTATGTGTGTGAACTGAAACTCAATACCATTGTGAAACCATCAATAATAAACATGTAGGACCTTAGGGATTGTGGGTATATTGTACGTTTATTCACTGTGTTATGAATATGTATTATACAGTTAAATACAATACTATAGTCTTTCTCATTATTTAAATAAAAGTGCTTTATCTTTTGGCATGTTCTTTTCTTTTTAGACCTAAGATTTCATGTACAGGACATTAATTTTCCATAGAAGACACTACCTGCGGATTTTTTGTTTTACAAAAGATTTTCCAGTTTTGCACTATGTAAAACATGTTTTTTGGAATTGACAGCTTTTTCTTATATTATGTTTTTATGTTTTCGCTGTACTGAACGTGCTTTACATCTAATATTAAAGGGACACTAAAGTAAAAATTAAACTTTCATGATTCAGATAGAGCAGGCAATTTTAAGCTACTTTCGAATTTACTCCTATTATCAAGTTTTCTTTGTTCTCTTGATAACTTTATTTGAAAAAGCAGAAATGTAAGCTTAGGAGCCGGCCTATTTTTGGTTCAGCACCTGGTTAGTGGTTGCTGATTGGTAGCTACCACTGTCTTGGGCTTATAGGAGAGCACCTTGGTTGGTAAGGATGGACAGAAGGTGTCATCAGTGGAATGGCACAGTGCACCATCTCCAAGATGCTGCCCTGTTTCCTGAACGCCCTCTGCATTTACTGTTAGATGTTTATTTGCATTTCCTCCAGGCCTAATGTAATATCAAGAGGAGATTCTACCTACAGGGAGATTTGCCCAATGTCCTGAGAGCCATAGATTATACCAATGTGACACACAGATTAGGAAAAATATTATTATTTTTTTAAATATCTTTTTATGAAGAACAAGCTCAAATCTGTGGTTGTCAGATATTTTAAGATATAAATAACATTGGCGAATGTGTGTTACATGATACAGACAAACAGTTGGCATATTGGCCCAAACTATTTTGGAGAAATCTCTATATCTTAAACATACATATAACATAACCCAGAAATAACATTCACAGATGTGCATGTGTTACACTATCATATACTATTTGTGTATCATTACAAAATGCACTGTAGCATAAACCACCACCGTGCATTCAGGGCACTTTATGGCCTCTAGGTTTATGAAGAAATGAGATGCAATTCGGGTTCACATTGGAGAGGTCATGCATATTTGACAAAGAACATTTATTAGGATCCATAGAACTCAACATTTATCTTCTAGGCTTCAACCAAATCTCAACCAGAAGTGTACTTATGAGACGAACTATGATAATGTTACCTTCCTAGATCTAAGCATATCCAGGGACATGTTTGGTAAGGTAAAATCTGATTTACATAGAAAAGATGAGGGAATGTAGAAAGAGTCCTTCTAAGAGAAGAAATAAAATGGATATTTTGGTTACAAACTATGGCCCCTGCAGGTCTAAATGAACAGATAACATATGGCTCATATTTGTAGGATCAAAAATACTGGTAGATACTATACGGTCCTATATTCATCTGGAGAAAAAAAAGACAAGCAAAACATCAACATCTATATGTGTACTTTTAAAATAATTATGAATGTTTGTGAAACTTAACTTATTATTAAAAAAAATACTGAGGAAATAATGTGAACTTGTAAATGTGCCCTATCCCAATAGGGTTTGAGAGTCCCTGATAACTACATAATGAAATACTATTCATATAGAGAATGAATATAGACCCATCCTGTCAGTTTAATTATATGACATACAGACATATGAATACTCTTTGTTCAGGGAAAATATGATACACAATGACCCTGGATCACTGCATAACCAATACATTATGTGATTTGTAAAGGAATAAGTGAATATCAAGTGAATGTGTGAAATTCAAGAATGATAAGTATGTATTTAAATAAATACGATCATAAATATGAGTGGTAAACACACTATCTTGCCAAAATATGAACACACTATGAAACAGATGATTATCTGCAAACATCGATGACCAAAGAACGGAGATAATTATAACTCTAAAATTATAGAAGCAATAATATGGACATTAGATGCTTTACTATATGAGAGTTTAAATGAGAGACTGGTCTGCTGTAAAACCTCTATAAAGTAGATTAGATTGGTGATTGGTGGACATATATCCACACACCCCCTTCTGACGATAATATGCACATTGAAATAGGGAAATTCTGAACGTCACTACCGCAATTTGACTGGCGGTTAAAATCACATGACGGTCCAGACACACCTCCCTTCTGATTAGCCAAGCGCTCTTTAAATAGGTGGCAGTGAGGGCGATCTGTGCATTTGAAAAAGCAGTGGCGAAACGCGCATCAGGCGTTCACACTGCCTCTCCATACCAGCTATTATAATATTCTTGGCCTTAATTGGCATATAGGGGCTTAGTTAGGTATTTGGCTAACGGGAAATAATTGGGTCTCTGCGGCCCTCACGCTCGATGGTTACATGGAGTGGGTGATTGTTTATACTCCCTTGTGAGTCCGGCTCAAACCTGATATCGAAACCTTTATTCGTAGAAACGGCTCTTATCCCTAGCCTTTACTAATAGTGTCCGTAAGCTCCCTACTATAGATAATTATATATATATATATATATATATATATATATATATATATATATACATACATACAGTATATATAATATATGAGAGGTTAGTTCTTGATTAAGATCTCCATGTTTTTAAATGTGTGTTATGTACAGATAGCATAGTCCATCATCTTTTTTTAACCCCTTAATGACCACAGCACTTTTTCATTTTCTGTCCGTTTGGGACCAAGGCTATTTTTACATTTTTGCGGTGTTTGTGTTTAGCTGTAATTTTCCTCTTACTCTTTTACTGTACCCACACATATTATATACCGTTTTTCTCGCCATTAAATGGACTTTATAAAGATACCATTATTTTCATCATATCTTATAATTTACTATAAAAAAATTATAAAATATGAGGAAAAAATGGAAAAAAACGCACTTTTTCTAACTTTGACCCCCAAAATCTGTTACACATCTACAACCACCAAAAAACACCCATGCTAAATAGTTTCTAAATTTTGTCCAGAGTTTAGAAATACCCAATGTTTACATGTTCTTTGCTTTTTTTGTAAGTTATAGGGCAATAAATAAAAATAGTAGTTTGCTATTTCCAAACCACTTTTTTTTTTTTAAATTAGCGCTAGTTACATTGGGACACTGATATCTTTCAGGAATCCCTGAATATCCCATGACATGTATATATATTTTTTTAGAAGACATCCCAAAGTATTGATCTAGGCCAATTTTGGTAAATTTCATGCCACTATTTCACTGCCAAATGCGATCAAATAAAAAAAAAAGTTCACTTTTTCACATTTTTTTTTACAAACTTTAGGTTTCTCACTGAAATTATTTACAAACAGCTTGTGCAATTATGGCATAAATGGTTGTAATTTTTTCTCTGGGATCCCCTTTGTTCAGAAATAGCAGTCATATATGGCTTTGGAGTTGCTTTTTAGTAATTAGAAGGCCGTAAAATGCCATTGCGCACCACACGTGTATTATGCCCAGCAGTGAAGGGGTTAATTAGGGAGCATGTAGGGAGCTTTTTGGGGTAATTTTAGCTTTAGTGTAATGTAGTAGACAACCCAAAGTATTGATCTAGGCCCATTTTGGTATATTTCATACAACATTTCACCGCCATATGCGATAAAATAAAAAAAAACATTACATTTTTAAAAATTTTAGGTTTCTCACTGAAATCATTTACAAACAACTTGTGTAATTATGGCATAAATGGTTGTAAATGCTTCTCTGGGATCCCCTTTGTTCAGAAATAGCAGACATATATGGCTTTGGCGTTGCTTTTTGGTATTTAGAAGGCCGCTAAATGCCGCTGCGCATCACACGTGTATTATGGCTAGCAGTGAAGGGGTTAATTAGGTAGCTTGCAGGGTTAATTTTAGCTTTAGTGTAGAGATCAGCCTCCCACCTGACACATCACCCCCTCCAGATCCCTCCCAAACAGCTCTCTTACCTCCCCCACCCCACAATTGTCCCCACCATTTTAAGTACTGGCAGAAAGTCTGCCAGTACTAAAATAAAAGGCATTCTTTTTTTTCTTTTTTTTTTTTACATATGCTGCTGTGTAGGATCCCCCCTTAGCCCCCAAACCTCCCTGCCCCCCCCTAACAGCTCTCTAACCTCCCCCTCTACCCTCTTGGCAGCCATCTTGGGTACTGGCAGCTGTCTGCCAGTACCCAGTTTACACTATATAGTCTCTTTTTTATTTGTTATTTTATTTTTTTCTGTAGTGTAGCTGTAGTGTAGCCCAAGACCAACCCCCACCCCCTCCCAGATCCCTTAGATTACTTTTTTGGGGCATTTCTTCCCCCCTTCCTCCCACTTATACTTGATAATTTTCTGTAGTGTAGCGGTTACCACCCGCTCCCTCCCAGTGCACGCGCCCGCCCGCCGCCCCCCGTGCACGCGCGCGCATTGTGTGCGCACCCAACTGTCCCGCCCCCGATCCCGCCCCCCTCTGTGTCTTAGAACCCATCGATGGCCGCCCACCCGCCTCCCACTGCAGCTCCCACACACCAACGAATATGCGGCCATTGATGTCCGGTGTAGAGAGGGCCACAGAGTGGCTCTCTCTGCACCGGAGGGGTACAAATTGTTATTGCAGGATGCCTCAATATCGAGGCATCCTGCAATAACCGGAAAGCAGCTGGAAGCGATCAGGATCGCTTCCAGCTGCTTTCCAAACTGAGGACGTACGCCATACAGCCTCAGGCGTTAACTGTATTTTTTCTGAGGACGTATGGCGTACGTCCTCGGTCATTAAGGGGTTAAAATGATTTACTAATAAAAGTTATAATTTATATACAGCCCTCATCCCCAATAAATTGGTATTATTCTTTACTCAAAAATGTGTGCTAATAATGCTTCTTTGTTTGTTTCTAGAATAGCGGTAATAGGCTGATGCTTTTTATGCCCCCCCCCAGGGGAGCTTAATAATAGACTGATTTCTTTCTACATTGCACCCCTATATTTAGGGAAACTGAAATTAATGGATGTTACTAAAAACAACATCTGAAAGCATTAATAAGCCAACATTGTATCTGACAGTATTCATTGTTAAATATACTGTGTTACAAATTATATTTCTGACACTCAGTAATAAAATGTTGTTATCTCAAGGTTTATGCTTAGAGGCCCATTTATCAAGCTCCGAATGGAAGTTGAGGGTCCGTTTTTCTGGCGAGTCTTCAGACTCGCCAGAAACAGCAGTTATGAAGCAGCGGTCTAAAGATCACTGCTCCATAACCCTGTCTGCCTGCTCTGATAAGGCGGACAGAGATCGCCACAATTCAACCCGATCGAGTACGATTGGGTTGATTGACACCCCCTGCTGGCAGCCGATTGGCCGCGAGTTTGCAGGGGGCGGCGTTGCACCAGCAGTTAACAAGAGCTGCTGGTGCAATACTGAATACAGAGAGCGTATTGCTGTCCGCATTCAGTGATGTCTGTCGGACCTGATCCGCACTGTCGGACCTGAACCCCACTGTCAGATCAGGTCCGACAGACATTTGATAAATAGGCCTCAGTGTAATCACACAGATTCAATAAAATGGAGTACTTAGATACTGTATAAACTGCAAGCACATATTTTAATTGGCCTTTTACTAGATTTGGTGATTACATATTTGCTAGTGTGTTGGATTTTTTTTGCAACAGAATTGTACTTTTTTATTATTTTGTGTAAAGTTGAGTCTCTTTCGAAATGATGTAGATTTCTCTTTAGTATTTTGACTATGCGCTCTAATTGTTCTGTGCCTCTCCATGTTTTTTAGTTTTTATATGAAATTGTAATTATTGTTTCTACACTTTACAGTTTATGTGCTCTGTTTAGCAATTATTATGTCTTGTGTGATCAGAGCCAATAAATCCACGTAAACCCACAAATATAATAGTGATAATAGTGCCAAATAGGACACCCAAACAATAAAACCAATAGACTTATTGTTTTATTCTTCTCTCCTGCATTAATGTTTATATAGTGTGCAACAGTGCTGCATGTGGTCATGTTGTCAATAATTGTGAGTGTGTAGTTGATATGTGAAGTTCTCTAAAAAGAGCAAAAATTGACCATTTTATATTTGAATGTTTGTTGCGCAGTTGTGTTTTTTTTTCATGTACTCATCTGGTTTTTGGTTTTCGACCATTATCGTTTATTAACGGTGCCGTTGTGGGGAACTGAAGAACAAATTTTGAGGGAGTCATCAAGCTCGGCTGTGTTTGACTGGGAAAGACTGTGGTTGTTTTGATAAAATATTATTTCTAATATTGAACGAAAACTTTGGAAATATTCGAAAGGACCTCAATATCAGAGACCAATAGTTGCATGTGGCACAGATTCTTCACAGCATCTTCTTCTAAATAACTCACTAAACCCGTACATCTTTGTGCCTTCATTGCAATAATAAAACTGCTTTTTCACAGTGAAGTATTTTATTTTAATGTTCAAGCAGTTTCTATGTTGGTAGCCTGGGTGTCTACAGTCACATGTGACTACATAATCCCCAGTGTGACGTTTAAAAAAGTTGTTGGCGTTTGTACATAATTCACCAGTTTGCTTGCTCATTGGTAGAATATCCAGTTTGGTGTTGGCCCTATTCACAGATTGCAGGAAAATGGGCTAAAATTAGTGTGTAACACACCTCACAGTAATGCACTGTTTACTTTAGCAAATAAGAATTAAGTTCACACGTATACACCCAGCGAATGTCACTCATATAGCCACAGTATGTATTATTCTCTTTGTTAATGGTCCTGTTATCCAGCCAAAGCACACATACTATAAGAAAATATTGTGCACACTCCCACTTAAGCACAGTAACACTGCACTGCTCAGTCATAAATTATCTATCTATCTATCTATCTATCTATCTATCTATCTATCTATCTATCTATCTATCTATCTATCTATCTATCTATCTATTTATATCTATCTATCATCTATCTATCTATCTATCTATCTATCTATCTATCTATCTATCTATCTATCTATCTATCTATCTATCTATCTATCTATCTATCTATCTATCTATCTATCTATTTATATCTATCTATCATCTATCTATCTATCTATCTATCTATCTATCTATCTATCTATCTATCTATCTATCTATCTATCTATCTATCTATCTATCTATCTATCTATATCTATCTATCTATCTATCTATCTATCTATCATCTATCTATCTATCTATCTATCTATCTATCTATTATCTATCTATTTTCTTTCCACTACTTTCTATCATCTATCTATCTATCTATCTATCTATCTATCTATCTATCTATCTATCTATCTATCTATCTATCTATCATCTTTCCACTACTTTCTATCTATCTATCTATCTATCTATCTATCTATCTATCTATCTATCTATCTATCTCTCTCTGTCTATCTGTCACCTTGTGTAGTGCATAAACATGGCACTATTATTAGGTACTGTGTTGCTGGCACATAGACAAGCAGTGAAAATGTTAATAAAAGACCTTTACCCCACAATTAGCTGAGTTTTGTTGGTAGAGGTCCAGCCCAATCTGCTCCCCTCCTCTTTTCTTCAGTCTCTCCTCCCTGTATCCTGTGGTTTCCACAGTCTTGCTCTGTATAAGTCAGTCTGTTTACTCTGAATATTGTGCAGTTTCTGTTTGTGGCTTTAGAAGTTCCTCTGTGCTGTGAGAAAATGATGCAGCCTCATTGTTTGCTACTTGTGACCGGTCCTTATGTCCTTTAGTACCCTGCAGTGATGTTTAGACCTTGCTCATAACTTGCCTGATATTGGTGGTCAGCACAAGAGGGTCAGCATGTCTTGCTGCCTTAAACTAAGGGGCTGTAAGATTCCTGTGACATTGCTGCTGCTCATCCTGTATACCTGTTACCTGCTGGTTGGTGCCACTGTCTTCTGGGCACTGGAGAGCAAAGCAGAGGTGGATCTGTCCCAGAACTTTCAGCATGAGAAGTGGGAGCTGCTGAAGAACTATACATGTATGGACAACGAGACGCTGGAGCAATTTATAGTGGTAAGACCATTAATATTACTGTGGAGCTTTATGTACAGGATGTAATCAATAAGATACAGGTATGGTGTTGTATCAGAAGGTTTTGAAGAAATGGCTAAAGGCATGAGATGTCTCTGCTAATCTATATGTAACTGACTCACCTGCTGTGCCCACGCTCTTTATATCTGAGATCATTTAGCTACATTGTAAATTGCTATTGTAGACAAGTGTTAATATACGTTATGACCACTGCACATTATGCAGAATTATCATAGAAATCCCAATGTGCCCCCATCCCGGAATTCTGTCCTGCTTCTTGTTTGATGTACCCCCATCCCTGGATTCTGTTCTGCTTCTTGTCTGTTATTCCCCAATCCCTGGATTCTGTCCTGCTTCTTGTTGGATGTGCCCCCATCCCTGGATTCTGTCCTGCTTCTGGTCTGGTGTACCCCCATCCCTGGATTCTGTCCTGCTTCTTGTCTAATGTGCCCCCATCCCTGGATTCTGTGCTGCTTCTTGTCTGTTATTCCCCAATCCCTGGATTCTGTCCTGCTTCTTGTCTGATATTCCCCAATCCCTGGATTCTGTCCTGCTTCTTGTCGGATGTGCCCCCATCCCTGGATTCTGTCCTGCTTCTTGTCTGATGTGCCCCCATCCCTGGATTCTGTCCTGCTTCTTGTCTGATGTGCCCCCATCCCTGGATTCTGTCCTGCTTCTTGTCTGATGTGCTCCCAACCCTGGATTCTGTCCTGCTTCTTGTCTGATGTGCCCCCATCGCTGGATTCTGTCCTGCTTCTTGTCTGATGTGCCCCCATCCCTGGATTCTGTCCTGCTTCTTGTCTGATGTGCCCCCATCCCTGGATTCTGTCCTGCTTCTTGTCTGATGTGCCCCCATCCCTGGATTCTGTCCTGCTTCTTGTCTGATATGCCCATATCCCTGGATTCTGTCCTGCTTCTTGTCTGATGTGCCCCCATCTCGGGATTCTGTCCTGCTTCTTGTCTGATGTACCCCATCCCTGGATTCTGTTCTGCTTCTTGTCTGACGTGCCCCCATCTCGGGATTCTTTCCTGCTTCTTGTCGGATGTGCCCCCATCCCTGGATTCTGTCCTGCTTCTTGTCTGATGTGTCCCCATCCCTGGATTCTGTCCTGCTTCTTGTCTGATGTGCCCCCTTCCCTGGATTCTGTCCTGCTTCTTGTCTGATGTGCCCCCTTCCCTGGATTCTGTCCTGCTTCTTGTCTGATGCGCCCCCTTCCCTGGATTCTGTCCTGCTTCTTGTCTGATGTGCCCCCATCCCTGGATTCTGTCCTGTTTCTTGTCTGATGTGCCCCCATCCCTGGATCCTGTCCTGCTTCTTGTCTGATGTGCCCCATCCCTGGATTCTGTCCTGCTTCTTGTCTGATGTGCCCCCTTCCCATTATTCTGTCCTGTTTCTTGTCTGATGTGCCGTCATCCCTGGATTCTGTCCTGCTTCTTGTCTGATGTGCCCCATCCCTGGATTCTGTCCTGCTTCTTGTCTGATGTGCCCCCATCCCTGGATTCTGTCCTGTTTCTTGTCTGATGTGCCCCCATCCCTGGATTCTGTCCTGTTTCTTGTCTGATGTGCCCCCATCCCTGGATTCTGTCCTGTTTCTTGTCTGATGTGCCATCTGTACTTTATGTGGTATGTGTACTTTTTGTAACAGATGTATTATTTCAGCAGTGGTGCATTTTTTATATTGTTTTTCATTAGCCTTTGCTGGTAACATTTAAGAATTCGGTGCCACTGTGCTACCTTATGTATTGGTTGCCCTTGTGCTGTAGCTGCAGAACCTCTTTTGCCATTTTAACCCTTTTCTAACCTCCTGTACTTCCTTTGGTTACTGCATTTATCATAGTGAAAGGAACTGATGTCTTTTAAAAGAGAATTTAAAGTGCCATAAAACAGGTTGAGATCTGTTCATATCCTAAAAGGGCTAATTAAGTAAAAATTAGTTTGCATTAAAAATTGTTTAAAAATTGCTGGCAAGTATTTTAAAATAATTTTCAAAAATAAGCAAAATTAGTTACAAAACCATGCTGTCTGGAGCAGCCTGCTCCACCCCCCTTATGTATTTAGTAGACACAGGCATTGTATTTCAACTGAGTTCACAGCTTCTAGGCATGCTCCAGCAGATAATCACCATGCACTTTTGCATTCTAGCAAAACAACAATATATATAAGATATAGATACAGCCTTAAAAAGAAAGGGTTAATAGTGAAGCACTGCAGTATAAATTTGCAGGTAAAGTAAATAAAGTACATATTATTATATTTTGTCTCTATCCTAACTTGTTTTATGTCCCTTTAATGTTTTGTTGCATTTCCATACTAATGGTAAGCAATGCAGAGCCAGTATCTAACACTTACTCTGAGTGCTGTTTTTTATGAAACTGTTTGTTTTAAATTAAATACAGCAGCTGTGTCCTTGGCTCCTCTGTTTATAGAAAGCTAATTTATTGGTCAGATAAATAAACAGTGTTTCCAGAAGTTTGTGCTAAGGACTCGATGATACAAAACTCTGGTATTTACCTCAGCATTTTTATTAAACTTACATCTCATAGGGTCTTTTCTCCATCTGGAAAACCTTGTGTTATCCTTTAGGGCCTATTTACTAAATGTGTAAGATCTCTGCTTTATGGACTGTAGCTCTTAAACATCTACATATAGGGACTATAGGGCCAAGGCCCCAGATGTGGTGTTTTTAAGTCCGGGGCTTCGAATGAAAGATTTGTTTTGGATTTTTCAAATATTCAGTTCGGCTGAATATTGTCCATGGAGGCATTTGTTTTGGATCAATATTGGATTTGCATTTGATTACCGTTATTTCCAAAGGGAACAGCAAATTCACGGCTAGATTTAGAGTTCTGCGGCCAAAGGGGTGCGTTAGCTACGCATGCTTTTTTTCCCCTGCACCTTTTAAATACCCCTGGTATTTAGAGTTCACAGAAGGGCTGCGTTAGGCTCCAAAAAAGGAGCGTATAGCATATTTTCCGCAACTGCAACTCTCAATACCAGCGTTGCTTACGGACGCGGCCAGCTTCAAAAACGTGCTCGTGCACGATTCCCCCATAGGAAACAATGGGACAGTTTGAGCTGAAAAAAAACCTAACACCTGCAAAAAAGCAGCGTTCAGCTCCTAACGCAGCCACATTGTTTCCTATGGGGAAACACTTCCTAAGTCTGCACCTAACACCCTAACATGTACCCCGAGTCTAAACACCCCTAACCTTACACTTATTAACCCCTATTCTGCCGCCGCTATCGCTGACCCCTGCATTACACAATTAACCCCTAATCTGCCGCTCCGTACACCGCCGCAACCTACGTTATCCCTATGTACCCCTAATCTGCTGCCCCTAATACCGCCGACCCCTATATTATATTTATTAACCCCTAATCTGCCCCCCACAACGTCGCCGCCAGCTACCTACAATAATTAACCCCTAATCTGCCGACCGGATCTCGCCGCTACTCTTATAAATGGATTAACCCCTAAAGCTAAGTCTAACCCTAACACTAACACCCCCCTAAGTTAAATATAATTTAAATCTAACAAAATAAATTAAATCTTATTAAATAAATTATTCCTATTTAAAGCTAAATACTTACCTGTAAAATAAATCCTAATATAGCTACAATATAAATTATAATTATATTGTAGCTATTTTAGGATTAATATTTATTTTACAGGCAACTTTGTATTTATTTTAACCAGGTACAATAGCTATTAAATAGTTATTAACTATTTAATAGCTAAAATAGTTAAAATAATTACAAAATTACCTGTAAAATAAATCCTAACCTAAGTTACAATTAAACCTAACACTACACTATCAATAAATTAATTAAATACAATACCTACAAATAACTATAATTAAATAAACTAACTAAAGAACTAAGTTACAAAAAATAAAAAAATATTTACAAACATTAGAAAAATATTACAACAATTTTAAACTAATTACACCTACTCTAAGCCCCCTAATAAAATAACAAAGACCCCCAAAATAAAAAAATGCCCTACCCTATTCTAAATTAAAAAAGTTCAAAGCTCTTTTACCTTACCAGCCCTGAAAAGGGCCATTTGCGGGGCATGCCCCAAAGAATTCAGCTCTTTTGCCTGTAAAAAAAAACATACAATACCCCCCCCAACATTACAACCCACCACCCACATACCCCTAATCTAACCCAAACCCCCCTTAAATAAACCTAACACTAAGCCCCTGAAGATCTTCCTACCTTATCTTGCCATGCCAGGTTCACCGATCCGTCCACCGAAGTCTTGATCCAAGCCTCCGAAGTCTTGATCCAAGCCCAAGCGGGGGCTGAAGAGTGACGTCCATCCTCCGGGTGAAGTCTTGATCCAAGTGGGCAGAAGAGGACATCCAGACCGGCAAAAATCTTAATCCAAGCCGCATCTTCTATGTTCTTCAATCCGATGACGACCGGCTGATCTTCAAGACCTCCAGCGCGGATCCATCCATCTTCACCGACGACTTCCCGACGAATGACGGTTCCTTTAAGGGACGTCATCCAAGATGGCGTCCCTTGAATTCCGATTGGCTTATATGATTCTATCAGCCAATCGGAACAGCCAATAGAATGCGATCTCAATCTGATTGGCTGATTGGATCAGCCAATCGGATTGAACTTGAATCTTATTGGCTGATTCCATCAGCCAATCAGAATTTTCCTACCTTAATTCTGATTGGCTGATAGAATCCTATCAGCCAATCTGAATTCGAGGGACGCCATCTTGGATGACGTCCCTTAAAGGAACCGTCATTCGTCGGGAAGTCGTCGGTGAAGATGGATGGATCCGCGCTGGAGGTCTTGAAGATCAGCCGGTCATCATCGGATTGAAGAACATAGAAGATGCGGCTTGGATGAAGATGTTTGCCGGTCCGGATGTCCTCTTCTGCCCGCTTGGATCAAGACTTCAGCCGGAGGATGGACGTCACTCTTCAGCCCCCGCTTGGGCTTGGATCAAGACTTCGGAGGCTTGGATCAAGACTTCGGTGGACGGATCGGTGAACCTGGCATGGTGAAGATAAGGTAGGAAGATCTTCAGGGGCTTAGTGTTAGGTTTATTTAAGGGGGGTTTGGGTTAGTTTAGGGGTATGTGGGTGGTGGGTTGTAATGTTGGGGGGGGGTATTGTATGTTTTTTTTTACAGGCAAAAGAGCTGAATTATTTGGGGCATGCCCCGCAAATGGCCCTTTTCAGGGCTGGTAAGGTAAAAGAGCTTTGAACTTTTTTAATTTAGAATAGGGTAGGGCATTTTTTTATTTTGGGGGTCTTTGTTATTTTATTAGGGGGCTTAGAGTAGGTGTAATTAGTTTAAAATTGTTGTAATATTTTTCTAATGTTTGTAAAAAAAAAATATTTTTTGTAACTTAGTTCTTTTTTATTTTTTGTACTTTAGTTAGTTTATTTATTTATAGTTATTTGTAGGTATTGTATTTAATTAATTTATTGATAGTGTAGTGTTAGGTTTAATTGTAACTTAGGTTAGGATTTATTTTACAGGTAATTTTGTAATTATTTTAACTAGGTAACTATTAAATAGTTATTAACTATTTAATAGCTATTGTACCTGGTTAAAATAATTACAAAGTTGCCTGTAAAATAAATATTAATCTTAAAATAGCTACAATATAATTATAATTTATATTGTAGCTATATTAGGGTTTATTTTACAGGTAAGTATTTAGCTTTAAATAGGAATCATTTATTTAATAAGAGTTAATTTATTTTGTTAGATTTAAATTATATTTAATTTAGGGGGGTGTTAGTGTTAGGGTTAGACTTAGCTTTAGGGGTTAATACATTTATTATAGTAGCGGTGTGGTCCGGTCGGCAGATTAGGGGTTAATAATTGTAGGTAGGTGGAGGCGACGTTGGGGGCGGCAGATTAGGAGTTAATAAATATAATATAGGGGTCGGCTGTGTTAGGGGCAGCAGATTAGGGGTACATAGGTATAATGTAGGTTGCGGCGGTGTACGGAGCGGCAGATTAGGGTTAAAAAAAATATGCAGGTGTCAGCGATAGCGGGGGCGGCAGATTAGGGGTTAATAAATATTATGTAAGTGTCGGCGATGTTAGGGGCAGCAGATTAGGGGTACATAGGGATAATGTAGGTTGCGGCGGTGTACGGAGCGGCAGATTAGGGGTTAAATTTTTTTAATAGAGTGGCGGCGATGTGGGGGGGCCTCGGTTTAGGGGTACATAGGTAGTTTATGGGTGTTAGTGTACGTTAGAGCACAGTAGTTAAGAGCTTTATAAACCGGCGTTAGTCCAGAAAGCTCTTAACTACTGACTTTTTTCTGCGGCTGGAGTTTTGTCGTTAGATGTCTAACGCTCACTTCAGCCAAGACTATAAATACCGGAGTTAGAAAGATCCCATTGAAAAGATAGGATACGCAAATGGCGTAGGGGGATCTGCGGTATGGAAAAGTCACGGCTGAAAAGTGAGCGTTAGACCCTTTCCTGACTGACTCTAAATACCAGCGGGCGGTAAAAACCAGCGTTAGGACCCTCTAACGCTGGTTTTGACGGCTACCGCCAAACTCCAAATCTAGGCCATAGACAACCAAAAATTATTTCATGATTCAGATAGAACATAACATTTTAAACAACTTTCCAATTTATTCTATTATCAAATGTTCTTCAGTTTTTTGTTATCCTTTGTTGAAAAGCAAAGGTGTAAACTCACGAGTGTGCACGTGTCTGCAGCACTATATGGCAGCAGTTTTGGAACAATGTTATACATTAGCGAGAGCACTAGACGACAGCACTATTTCCTGTCCTGTAGTGCTTCAGGCATGTGCACGCTACCTACCTAGGTTTCTCTTCAACTAAGAATAACATGAGAATGAAGCAAATGTGATAATAGAAGTAAATTGGCAGTTTTTTTTTTATTTGTATTCTCTATCTGAATAATGAAAGAAAAAGTTTATGTCCCTTTAACATAAATCATACATCATAGAATTCAAACAATTAAAAGAACCTATATTTCAATGTTAACATAACAAAACCCTCTACTTGTATTTGAGTCAATGACTAGCTCACAGAGGCCCAGAAGTCACACATCTGCAAGCTCCAATAGCTCTAGTCAAAGTGATTAAAAATATCTGAGCCTCTTCTAGTTTCCCACCTCCCTATGCCAAGTTGAGGTTTGATTGGACAAACTCATATGACTAAAAACCAACATTTAGTACCTGATTGGCTTTCCCTAACATCAATGATCACTAATACATAGCAATATTGGAGAGGGGACGATGGACAGAGCCCCTGTATATCATTACAAATAAGGAGCTGATTGATCAAACAATACAACTATGCTCCTTCCTGCTCCTTTCTTGGCACCAAACAAACTGATTTTGTCAAGCAATCATTTGTTCTTTCTCCATTTTGTCCAATAATGTATTTGGCTGTTCATGTATTGGACGACTCAATAAATCAGCAAAATCCGGATTAAGTTTTATTAGTCTGAAGCCTGAATGCACATCCCTAATTAGCACCTCTTAGCTGTGCTTCCCAGTGATGGGTGTCCAGGGTATGGAGAGGCAATGCATCCCCTTGGAATCTCAAGGAGAAAAAAATGCCAAAAACGCAAATAGAATTTCACATCCTTCAGCCCACAGCTGATAAAATTGCTCTGATTTTCCTCTCCCCTTTTTGTGATTCTTTCAATTATTTTATCCATCTCTCTCCCACCCAAAAAAAAAGAACTTATATGAATGCCCATGTTTCCAGTATCTCCTTGTCCTGTAGTGCAAATAGGTGTTATCACTCCCCAGGGAGTGCATGTGCTTGTCATTCACATAACTTGGCACACTGAGCTGTGCTGCAGAATTTCTACTAGATATTGTAGAGGCTGTATAATGGGTTGCCAGTGTAGTCAGCCTGGTAGTCTGCTGAATAAAGCCCAGATAGGCTCCTCCAAATAAGATACATGGGCATCTATTTATCAAGCCATCAACCGCAAATACACTGGAATTCCGCAGCATATTTGTGGCGAGCCTGATTCGCCTTAGTTATCAAACCCTACAAACCGGCAAAAGTAGAATTTGGTGACGTAACATACGATCCGCCGGACTCAGTCCGACACAGATCGATGCTTACGTCACTACAGATGTTCCGAACGCAAGTTCGGCACAATCTGACTACTTTTGGAAGTTATCAAATATCCACCATGTACGCTTGGCACTATTCCGGCCCAGCGTACCTGGTTTTCAATCCGCCGCCCTGGAGGCGGCGGATGCCATAGGAATCAATGGGAGTCGGAAAGCAGCGAGAGCTCATGTTCGCTGCTGCCCGATATCCCATTGATTCCTATGGAAATGTTTACACCTAACACCCTAACATGTACCCCGAGTCTAAACACCCCTAATCTGCCCCCCCTACACCACCGCCACCTACATTATACTTATTAACCCCTAATCTGCCGCCCCGACACCGCTGCCACCTAAATAAAATTTATTAACCCCTATCCCGCCGCTCCCGGACCCCGCCGCAACTTAATAAACTTATTAACCCCTAAACGGCCACTCCCGGAGCCCACCGCCACCTACATTATACTTATTAACCCCTAATCTGCCGCCCCCTACACCACCATCACATACATTATATTTATTAACCCCTAATCTGCCCCCCTACACCGCCGCCACTATATTAAATATATTAACCCATAAACCTAAGTCTAACCCTAACACCCCCTAACTTAAATATAATTTAAATATATCTAAATAAATATTACTATCATTAACTAAATTATTCCTATTTAAAACTAAATACTTACCTATAAAATAAACCCTAAGCTAGCTACAATATAACTAATAGTTACATTGTAGCTATCTTAGGGTTTATTTTTATTTTACAGGCAACTCTGTATTTATTTTAACTAGGTAGAATAGTTATTAAATATTTATTAACTATTTAATAACTACCTAGTTAAAAGACAAATTTACCTGTAAAATAAAACCTAACCTATGTTACAATTACACCTAACACTACACTATAATTAAATAAATTCCCTAAACTAAATACAAATAAATACAATTAAAAAAAAATATCTAAAGTACAAAAACCCCCCACTAAATTACAGAAAATAATAAGATAATTACAAGATTTTTAAACAAATTACACCTAATCTAATCTCCCTAACAAAAAAGCACCCCAAAATAAAAAAGCCCTACCCTACACTAAATTACAAAAAGCCCTTAAAAGGGCCTTTTGCGGGGCATTGCCCCAAAGTAATCCGCTCTTTTACCTGTAAAAAATACAACCCCCCCAAACATTAAAACCCACCACCCACACAACCAACCCTACTCTAAAACCCACCCAATACCCCCTTAAAAAAACCTAACACTAACCCCTTGAAGATCACCCTACCTTGAGAAGTCTTCACTCAACCGGGCCAAAATCCTCCACGAAGCCGGCAGAAGTGGTCCTCCAGACGGGCAGAAGTGGTCCTCCAGATGGATAGAAGTCTTCATCTTCTATCCTCATCCATATGGCGCGGAGCGACTCCATCTTCAAGACATCCGACGCGGAGCATCCTCTTCAAACGATGTCCAACTGAAGAATGAAGGTTCCTTTAAATGACGTCATCCAAGATGACGTCCCTTCAATTCCGATTTGCTGAATTCTATCAGCCAATCGGAATTAAGTTAGGAAAAATCAGCCAATAGGATTGAGATTGCATTCTATTGGCTGATTGGAACAGCCAATAGAATGTAAGCTCAATCCTATTGGCTGATTGGATCAGCCAATAGGATTGAACTTCAATCCTATTGGCTGATTGCATCAGCCAATAGGATTTTTCCTAGGATTAATTCGGAATTGAAGGAACGCCATATTGGATGACGTCATTTAAAGGAACCTTCATTCTTCAGTTGGACGTCGTTTGAAGAGGATGCTCCGCGTCGGATGTCTTGAAGATGGAGCCGCTCCGCGCCGGATGGATGAAAATAGAAGATGCCGCCTGGATGAAGACTTCTGCCCGTCTGGAGGACCACTTCTGCCGGCTTCGTGGAGGACTTCGGCCCGGTTGGGTGCAGACTTCTCAAGGTAGGGTGATCTTCAAGGGGTTAGTGTTTTTTAAGGGGGTATTGGGTGGGTTTTAGAGTAGGGTTGGTTGTGTGGGTGGTGGGTTTTAATGTTTGGGGGGGTTGTAATTTTTTTTTACAGGTAAAAGAGCGGATTACTTTGGGGCAATGCCCCGCAAAAGGCCCTTTTAAGGGCTATTTGTAATTTAGTGTAGGGTAGGGCTTTTTTTTATTTTGGGGGGCTTTTTTATTTTGTTAGGGGGATTAGATTAGGTGTAATTAGTTTAAAAATCTTGTAATTATTTTATTATTTTCTGTAATTTAGTGGGGGGGGTTGTACTTTAGATTATGTTTTTTAATTGTATTTAATTGTATTTAGTTTAGTTAAGTTATTTAATTATAATGTAGTGTTAGGTGTAATTGTAACTTAGGTTAGGTTTTATTTTACATGTAAATTTGTCTTTATTTTAACTAGGTAGTTATTAAATAGTTAATAACTATTTAATAACTATTGTACATAGTTAAAATAAATACAAACTTGCCTGTAAAATAAAAATAAACCCTAAGATAGCTACAATGTAACAGTTATGGGGGGCAGATTAGGGGTTAATAAGTATAATGTAGGTGGCGGTGGGCTCCGGGAGCGACGGTTTAAGGGTTAATAATTGTATTTAGTTGTGGCAGGGTCCGGGAGCAGCGGTTTAGGGGTTAATAATTGTATTTAGTTGCGGCAGGGTCTGGGAGCGGCGGTTTAGGGGTTAAACACTTTATTTAGTTGCGGTGGACTCCGGGAACGGCGGTATAGGGGGTAAACAGTATAGTATAGTGTGGATGTTTAGTGACAGGGTACCAAGAAAGCTGAAAAAAAGCCGAAGAGCAGCGAGATCGATGACTGTTAGTTAACAACAGTCCGCTGCTCATCGCATCGTACTTGGTGCGCGGCTTATTGACAGCTTTTTTGATAATTATGGAGAACGTATTCCGGTCCGCGGCAGCGATGTTAGGCGATCTTAGGCGAGCGTATTGGTGCCGTTGAATGCAAGAAAGTCGACGCTTTGATAAATAGATGCCATGATGTGTGGAGTTTGGCTATTGAACAATTATTGCAGGAGATGTTAATTTGTTTTAAAAATGTTATGATTTGGCTGATATGTTATTGTTTATCAGCGCAACAGAAATGTCTTCTAATAACAATAACTTGCTAGAGTTATAAAACTGTTATTTAATACACTGAGCATATTTTTTTCCTGCCTCTGCGGCAAAAGCGCCTTTTGAATACATGTGGGGAATGTGATTTACAAACAATATTGTGTTTCTCATAATATTTAAGACATAGAGATGTGGAATTACCATTTAATAACAGAAATACACTACTTGTATATTTTAGATTAAAAACAATGTCACTCATTATAGTATAAACAATATTCTCATGTGCTACAGATTTATGACAAGGAGTGTAAGGGAGAGCAGTGTTTGTTATAGCACAAGTATTCACATTATTTTGTTGGTGCAATGCAGCTGGTGAATTATCTCAATCTTACCATTTTCTTATTTTTTAATAAAAGTTATGTTTTAACTACACTATCTGAAACACGCTCACACCATTTGTCATATTCTAGCACAGACCAGTGAGTGTTCAGGAGTGTACCCTTTGTTCTTTTGCTGAAATCTTTCTTGTCTATTAAAGGGACTGGAAACACATTTTGTTCTTTCATGATTCAGATAGGCAATACAATTTTACACAAGTTTAAAGTTTACTTATGTTATCTAATTTGCTTTATTATCTTGACATCCTTTGTTGAAGAAGCAGAAATGCATTACTGGGAGCTAGCTGAGCACATCAGGCGAACCAACAACATAAGGCATGTACAGTATGTGCAGCCACTAATTAGGAGCTCCTTAGTCTACCTAGGTATCCTTTTCAACAAAGGATACCAATAAAACAAATTAGATAATAGAAGTAAATTGTAAAACTGTTAGCTCTATTTGAAGCATGAAAAAATAAAATTAGATTTCATGTCCCTTTAAGCTACCTCTGGTTTATTGGTTCAGTCCTGTGTAGTACACTGATATGTGTATACACAGAAACAAGTCTATCTGTTCACTGGAGGGGAATATGTATGTATGCAGCGCCCCTGGATTATTGGCTAGCAAAATATCATGGCACAACCCTTCAGGATATGATAAGAATTTCACTTATCTCTAAATCTAATCCTTAGGGGTCAATTTATTATTGGCCTATACGATCAGGCTGATTGACACCCCCTGCTAGCAGCCGATTGGCCGTGAATCTGCATGGGGCGGTATTGCACAAGCAGTTCACTAGAACTGCTTGTGCAATGCTGAATACGGACAGCATATGCTGTCGGCATTCAGCGATGTCTGGCGGACATGATATGCTACAGTGTATCATGTCCGCCAGACTTTAATAAATTCACCCCATTGAATTTGTTTTCAGAAACATTTTTCTTCCTGCACAGTTCGCTCACTTACCATAGCAGCCAAGTCTTTCTGCAGTTTATCAATGTAATACATCATAGGGTGTATAAGGGCAGCAAGAAACTCTGTTTTATTGTAGGATCTTTACAAACGGAGCATTATCTCTTACACTTCATTGTTTCCTATTTAACTTATCAGGGAAACATAAAGATATAATGTCTATGATGATTCTTATCTGTGTCACTAAGATAGAGCTTGTTGTTTTATGATTCAGTTATCAAGTAAATATACAATATTAAATCCTTAGGCTTTCCCTCTGGGCATAAAGTTCCTCTTTACAACTTCTATAAATGTGAGCCTGCAGTATTTGGAGAAGAGTGGGCACCATGCAGTGGCGTAGCGTGGCTTCTCAGCGCCCAGGGCAAGGCAAGAATTGCACTGGTGGTCTGGTTCTGATACGGACCCGGTGATGAGTTTGGTAATTTCTGTTGACACTACTTACCTTATCATTGCGGGCGCGGCGTACTAGTCAGTCTGACTCCACTCTGGCTCTGCTGCTCTGACTTCTTCCTCCCTCCTGACATGTGCGCTGGGAGTGGGAGTGGGCCGTGCTAACTAGTGGCATAAACACTAGTCTAGTAGCAGGTAATGGTCGGATAGGATTACACTCAGAAAATTATGATAATTAAATCCTTACACAGCACGTCTTGACTTCAGAGTAGTAGACAGTTCACTTGAGAGACAGAACGGCTGGGCGCAGGCGCCTGTCAGATTTTTTAGCCTCCCTGTAGCGCCGCTGGGAGTGGGACTGTGACTGTCTACTGTCTTGAGATGGTGGGGACTGGGGAGGCTGGGAGCCAAGCATTTTGCGCCCCCCAGAATTTTGTGCCCGGGGCAACCGCCCCTGTGGCCCCCCCCACGCTATGCCACTGGCACCATGTAACTGTAATATAAGTGATGGGAGTATGCAGAGGAGACAAGTATGTCACGTGCACAGTACAGTTATCACAGTATCAGTCATAACAACCAATGTATTGTGACAAACACAAGCATATAACAGCAATGTTTCTAATTGTACTTGATATGTGCTTCTGTGCTCTTCATATACTGCTCTAATGTCCCTTTATATGAAGATTATTACTACTGCTCCCAGAGAAACTGGAGTGTAACTCACTGTGTAACATGCTCTGCAGCAGTTGCATGATCAGTGCAGGAGAACATGTATATACAGGATGTTCCTAAAAGATTAGATAAAAGCACTTCTAAGGATGTGTGTCCCTGGACTACAGAACAATGCAACCTATTTCTAACAAAATTAGAATGTGATGCTTTATTGAAAAAACATAAAGTGTATATATGAAAATTAGTTTAAAGTGAAAGTAAATTTGAATGAATAAGTGCCCAGTTTTTAAAATACTATTAAAAACAGAGGCACTTTCATTCATTAAAATTTACATTGAAGCGTTTTTTTAAAAATACCTTTTTCTTTAGGAAACCAGACCGGCGAACTTCCGCCTGCTGCTCCTCTGTACTGCAATGACGAAACCGGCTTCCTCCAGCTCGTGAAGCCACATAACGATTGGAGGAAGCCGGTTTCGTCATCGATATGCTAAGTACAACAGGAAAAGCGGGCGGGGGATCGCCGGTCTAGGTTTCCTGAAGAAAAAGGTATTTATTTTTTTTTAAAAACGCTTCAATGTATATTTTATTGAATGAAAGTGTCCCTGTTTTTAATAGTATTTTTAAAAAACGGGCATTGATTCATTCAAATTTCCATTCACTTTAAGGGTCCTATAAAGAGACTTATCGTTCTGTCTTCCCCACCTAAAAAATAAAACCATGCATTACATATATTGTCTACTGCAATACCCACTCCTGTACAATCTCTCTGCTTACAGAAACCACTAACTGCTCTTGGTGTAAAGAAATGAGGCCACTGTCACAAACATGAGATAGAGGGATGATTAATAATGACAACTGCTGTCTACAGACATATTGTAATAAAGTATTTCTGTAGTTGCCTTTCTCAGGTCCTTCTGTACCCCTCTGTTTTAGACAACATTATAATGGTACAGACTATCACTGGAATTGCAGGGGTTAACTCAGGTAGCGTCTGAGTCTAGAGACTAGGTTGTTCTTTTTGTGTTGACTTTAGTAATGAAATTGTTATTAGAACTATTGTTGGGGTTTGTAATTCCTTCCTGTTTGATTATAATGTCATTATAATCTGATGCCGTTAGCCCTTTAGTCTAGTGTAAGATGACTAAGTAACAATGTTAGCAGGATGTGATTATGTCCATGAGTTAAACCTCCCCACTTATATAAACTGTGTTCTGTATTTAAAGGGAAAGTTTACTCTTAGATATTATCCCCTTTAATTTGTTCCCAATAATCCACTTTACCTGCTGGAGTGTATTAAATTAATTACAAGTATTTCCTTTATCCTTATATTGGCATTTGAAATAGTTGATTTAGCCGAGGGTATCACCACCTACTCTGAAAGTTTCTGGCCTTAGGTCCAAGCTATAGATAAGTTTTGCAAACACAGCCAGCAGAAGAAATTACACTCCCAGTGGGGTATAGAAGAGAGATAAGATAATAAAATGTTATTTTTCAATTGTTATCTCCAAGTATTGGTCTTTGGTTTACAGACAAATTTAATAAACCCATTTTATTAGGTTTATTAGGTTTATTAGGTTTTATTAGGTTGTGGCTTCAAAACACAAAATCAACTATTTCATCTACACAAATAAACCTTAAAAAGCAAATCTCTTAAATTTTATACTCAATTTGTAAAAAAAGTAATTGGAAACACGATAACGGAAAAACAATTTTACAACCCTCCTTGTTGTGGTTCTCTGGGGGATGCTTAGCGCTACCCGTTGGGTGGTGCTGGAAAGCAAGACACACTGCTGGATTTTCCCTGTCGGAGAAAGGATGAACGCTGAGGAGGAAGAGGTCTGGAACCCAAACCCGGGGACCATTCCTCCAGTGTCTGCTAAAAACTAAAAAATTAGAGAATACAACAGAACATAATCCTTTACTGAACATTGTAGTCACATAGTAAAATGTTATCTTCCAAGTGACATCAACTGAGTTACCTAAACAAACCCCAAACCCTACTAGATCAGCTGCCCAACATTGCTTCTCTCCACAGAGCTCCTCCTTATAGGACCAACCCACGTAGAGGAGCTCACAAGCTCAGACCTGAGGTATCATGCTCTTCTCATTGGCCCAACCCGACTCTGCTCTTCATCTGGGATTCTACTACCGTCAAGGCCAGGGACAACACAGCACAAAACCTTATAGGACCCCCATCAAACCTAACATGCAGACCCAGCGACAGCAGACTTGAATGTCCCTCAACTAGCATTTCTAAAGAGCCATAAACACTCAGGGCAACCACCCAAAGAACCCGGAACAAGACAAACAAACCTCACAGAAAGGAAAGGGAGGACGGGATATTCACGGGTAGGATCAGGAGCAAAAAGGAAGCTGAAGTGGTTTTATGCAACTTTATAAAGTAAACCCAACCCTCCCACCACCTTGCAACATACATTCACCTAGATTTGGAGTTTTGTCGTTAAAGACCTGCTGTGCTAACGAGCCTTTTTTTCCAGCGCACCCTTAAGCCAACGCTGGTATTACGAGTTTTCTGAATGACTGCGTTAGCCTCAGAAAAGTGAGCGTTGAGCCAAATTTAGCTCCACTTTAACCCTCAATACCAGTGTTGCTTACGGTAGCAGTAAGCTGGAAAAACGTGCTCGTGCACGATTTCCACATAGGAAACAATGGGGCTGAGCTGCCTGAAAAAAACCCTAACACCTGCAAAAAAGCAGCGTTCAGCTCCTAACGCAGCCCCATTGTTTCCTATGGGGAAATAAATTTTATGTCTGCACTTAACATCCTAACATGAACCCCGAGTCTAAACACCCCTAATCTTACACTTATTAACCCCTTACCCACCGCCCCTGACATCGCTGACACCTACATTATATTATTAACCCCTAATCTGCCGCTCCAGAAACCGCCTCCACCTACATTATAGCTATGAACCCCTAATCTGCTGCCCCTAACATCGCCGACACCTATATTATATTTATTAACCCCTAATCTTTCCCCCCCAACGTCGCCGCCACCTACCTACACTTATTAACCCCTAATCTGCCGACCGGACATCGCCGCCACTATAATAAATGTATTAACCCCTAAACCGCTGCACTTCCGCCTCGCAAACACTATAATAAATTTTATTAACCCCTAATCTGCCCTCCCCCAGCGTCGCCGCTACTATAATAAAGTTATTAACCCCTTAACCTAAGGCTAACCCTAACACCCCCCTAAGTTAAATATAATTTAAATAAAACAAACTAAAATTAATATCATTAAATAAATGAATCCTATTTAAAACTAAATACTTACCTATAAAATAAACCCTAATATAGCTACAATATAACTAATAGTTACATTGTAGCTATTTTAGGATTAATATTTATTTTACAGGCAACTTTGTATTTATTTTAACTAGGTACAATAGCTATTAAATAGTTAATAACTATTTAATAGCTACCTAGTTAAAATAATTACAAAATTACCTGTAAAATAAATCCTAACCTAAGTTACAAATACACCTAACACTACACTATCAATAAATTAATAAAATAAATTAACTACAATTAAATAAACTAAACTATAATACAAAAAAACAAAACACTAAATTACAAAAAAAAAAAAATATTACAAGAGTTTTAATCTAATTACACCTAATCTAAGCCCCCTAATAAAATAAAAAAGCCCCCCAAAATAATAAAATTCCCTACCCTAAACTAAATTACAAAGTAATCAGCTCTTTTACCAGCCCTTAAAAGGGCTTTTTGTGGGGCATTGCCCCAAAGTAATCAGCTCTTTTACCTGTAAAAAAAAATACAATCCCCCCCAACATTACAACCCACCACCCACACACCCCTACTCTAAAACCCACCCAATCCCCCTTAAAGAAAACCTAACACTACCCCCCTGAAGATCACCCTACCTTGAGCCGTCTTCAGCCAGCCGGCCACCGATGGGACAGAAGAGGACATCCAGACCGGCAGAATTGACCTTGCATTCTATTGGCTCAGCCAATCGGATTGAACTTCAATCCAATTGGCTGATTAAATCAACCAATCAGATTTTTCCTACCTTAATTCCGATTGGCTGATAAAATCCTATCAGCCAATCGGAATTCGAGGGATGCCATCTTGGATGACGTCATGTAAAGGAACCTTCATTCATCGTTAGGACATCGGAAGAAGAGGATGGCTCCGTGTCGGCTGGATAGAAGATGGCTCCGCTCCGCTCCGCTCCGGAAGGATGAAGATAGAAGATGCCGCCTGGATGAAGATGTCTGCCGGTCCGGATGTCCTCTTCTGCCCGGATAGGATTAAGACTTCTGCCAGTCCGGATGTCCTCTTCTGTCCCATCGGTGGCCGGCTGGCTGAAGACGGCTCAAGGTAGGGTGATCTTCAGGGGGGTAGTGTTAGGTTTTTTTAAGAGGGGATCGGGTGGGTTTTAGAGTAGGGGTGTGTGGATGGTGGGTTGTAATGTTGGGGGGAGTTGTATTTTTTTTTACAGGTTAAAGAGCTGATTACTTTGGGGCAATGCCCCGCAAAAAGCCCTTTTAAGGGCCGGTAAAAGAGCTGATTACTTTGTAATTTAGTTTAGGGTAGGGAATTTTATTATTTTGGGGGGGCTTTTTTATTTTATTAGGGGCCTTAGATTAGGTGTAATTAGATTAAAATTCTTGTAATATTTTTTTATTTTTTGTAATTTAGTGGGTTTTTTTGTATTATAGTTTAGTTTATTTAAATGTATTTTAGTTTAGATAATTGTAGTTAATTTATTTTATTAATTTATTGATAGTGTAGTGTTAGGTGTATTTGTAACTACATTTATTTTACAGGTAATTTTGTAATTATTTTAACTAGGTAGCTATTAAATAGTTATTAACTATTTAATAGCTATTGTACCTAGTTAAAATAAATACAAAGTTGCCTGTAAAATAAATATAAATCCTAAAATAGCTACAATGTAACTATTAGTTATATTGTAGCTATATTAGGGTTTATTTTATAGGTAAGTATTTAGTTTTAAATAGGATTAATTTATTTAATGATAGTAATTTTAGTTCCTTTTATTTAAATTATATTTAACTTAGGGGGGTGTTAGGGTTAGGGTTAGCCTTAGGTTTAGGGGTTAATAACTTTATTATAGTAGCAGCGACGTTGGGGGCGGGAGATTAGGGGTTAATAATTGTAGGTAGGTGGCGGCGATGTTAGGGAGGGCAGATTAGGGGTTAATAACATTTATTTTAGTGTTTGCGAGGCAGGAGTGCGGCGGTTTAGAGGTTAATACATTTATTATAGTGGCGGCGATGTCCGGTCGGCAGATTATGGGTTAATAAGTGTAGGTAGGTGGCGGTGACGTTGGGGGGGGCAGATTAGGGGTTAATAAATATAATGTAGGTGTCGGCGATGTTAGGGACAGCAGATTAGAGGTTAAATAATTTTATTTTAGTGTTTGCAATGTGGGGGGGGCCTCAGTTTAGGGGTTCATAGGTAGTTTATGGGTGTTAGTGTGCTTTATAGCACTGTAGTTAAGAGCTTTATGTTCCGGCGTTAGCCCATAAAACTCTTAACTACTGACTTTTTTATGCGGTTGGAGTCTTGACGGTAGAGGCTGTACCGCTCACTTCTTCCAAGACTCGTAATACCGGCGTTAGGCAAATCCCATAGAAAAGATAGGATACAGAAATTAACATAAGGGGATTTGCGATAGCCTCGAGTCGTGGAGAAAAAGTGAGCGGTACACCTGTACCTGCCAGACTCGTAATACCAGCGGGCGTTAAAAAGCAGCGTTAGGACCCCTTAAGCTTTTTAAGGCTAACGCAGAACTCTACATCTAGCCGATTGTTTTTCCAATTAAATACAGCAGTAGAGAGCTAAGCCCACTGCCAGAACAAACAAACCAATCACTCCCACTGTACACATTACATGATATGGCAGGAGCACAGAGGGGGTGGCAATGCTGACCAATCAGGGTGTATGTGGGACTGTTGTAGGCTTCTATAATTATTCAGTGGTGCATGTGGTAGACATATATCATATGACTTTGTAATCATTTTGTTACCTGCACTAATTCTATTATAGTGATATGAAATTAAACATTTGTTTTTTGTAGAGACAGTGCACAATTTTAATTTACTTCTATTATTAAATTTACTTTATTCTTTTGGCAACCTTTGTTAAAAAGCATATCTAGGTAGGCTCAGGAGCAGCAATGCACTACTGGGAGCTAGCTGCTGATTGGTGGTGACACACATGTGCCTTTTGTCATTGGCTCGACAGATCCGCTCAGTTATTCCTGCTCTGCAAGGGTTAAATACACAGTTATACACAAGCTATAGTGCAGTAATAAAATGCGTTTGTTTTTGCACTTATGGTCCTTTAGGTTTTTACTGTATCTCTCATGAGCACGACCAATAGCTGCTGTTATTTACACAATAGTCCTTTATATAGATGACACAATGCAAGTAGCAGATAAATGACGATCAGTAAAATAATAACCAGTGTGTATCTGATACCTTCATTTAAAGAATTGTAATAAATATTTTTTTTTCCTCTTTTTTGTTTGATATAAAAGACATTTCAAAATGTATTACGGTTTTGCAGTCTAGTCAAAATTAAACTTTTATGATTTAAATAGGGCATGCTATTTTAAGCAATGGGCAATAAAGGGATTTTTTATCTTTTTATATAACAAAAATTCTGGAGTAGACTGTCCCTTTAATTAATCTCTTCCGATTAAACCAACATTTTATTGTCAGACTTGTAAGACATATTCCTTTCCACCAATAGACAGTTGGGGTGGGTGTCCTTATCTACCAGTGAGCATTTCTTAAAAAAAATACACAACCTGGTACTGTCATATTAATCTACATTTATTTTAAGTACATTATCTCTAATTTCAATGTAAAAAATTTTTGTATCATGTTTAAATGTTGCTCAATCACATGTAATAGTGGCGCAGTGTCTGTTTAAGGCACATTTGACAGTAAAAACAACTCTTGGTGGTCCTAAATATGACTAAATGTGCACAAGTAGCTTCTGGTGCAATAGATCATATATAGGGGCTCTGGTATGTCATCCTATAATAAGTATTGCATATTATCCATTCCGCATATCCAGACCAAGATGGAATTTCTTTTACATACATACCCAGGTATTTGTGCAGTTCTGTACCAGGGGAGGCTTAAACCCTTGTCTGTATGATCTAGAGTTTGTTATGTTGTCCTACATTTCTTCAGCTCAAATAAATACCAATCTAAAAACTAATTCTGTCCTGCACAGAAATGTGTAGTGAGTTAGCATGTAAATATGTGTAGTGAGTTAGCATGTAAATATGTGTAGTGAGTTAGCATGTAAATATGTAGTGTGTAGTGAGTTAGCATGTAAATATGTGTAGTGAGTTAGCATGTAAATATGTGTAGTGAGTTAGCATGTAAATATGTAGTGTGTAGTGAGTTAGCATGTAAATATGTAGTGTTTAGTGAGTTAGCATGTAAATATGTGTAGTGAGTTAGCATGTAAATATGTAGTGTGTAGTGAGTTAGCATGTAAATATGTAGTGTGTAGTGATTTAGCATGTAAATATGTGTAGTGAGTTAGCATGTAAATATGTGTAGTGAGTTAGCATGTAAATATGTAGTGTGTAGTGAGTTAGCATGTAAATATGTGTAGTGAGTTAGCATGTAAATATGTAGTGTTTAGTGAGTTAGCATGTAAATATGTGTAGTGAGTTAGCATGTAAATATGTAGTGTGTAGTGAGTTAGCATGTAAATATGTGTAGTGAGTTAGCATGTAAATATGTGTAGTGAGTTAGCATGTAAATATGCAGTGTGTAGTGAGTTAGCATGTAAATATGTAGTGTGTAGTGATTTAGCATGTAAATATGTGTAGTGAGTTAGCATGTAAATATGTGTAGTGAGTTAGCATGTAAATATGTAGTGTGTAGTGAGTTAGCATGTAAATATGTGTAGTGAGTTAGCATGTAAATATGTGTAGTGAGTTAGCATGTAAATATGTAGTGTGTAGTGAGTTAGCATGTAAACATGTGTAGTGAGTTAGCATGTAAATATGTGTAGGGAGTTAGCATGTAAATATGTAGTGTGTAGTGAGTTAGCATGTAAATATGTAGTGTGTAGTGAGTTAGCATGTAAATATGTAGTGTGTAGTGAGTTAGCATGTAAATATGTGTAGTGAGTTAGCATGTAAATATGTGTAGTGAGTTAGCATGTAAATATGTAGTGTGTAGTGAGTTAGCATGTAAACATGTGTAGTGAGTTAGCATGTAAATATGTGTAGGGAGTTAGCATGTAAATATGTAGTGTGTAGTGAGTTAGCATGTAAATATGTGTAGTGAGTTAGCATGTAAATATGTGTAGTGAGTTAGCATGTAAATATGTAGTGTGTAGTGAGTTAGCATGTAAATATGTGTAGTGAGTTAGCATGTAAATATGTAGTGCGTAGTGAGTTAGCATGTAAATATGTAGTGTGTAGTGAGTTAGCATGTAAATATGTAGTGTGTAGTGAGTTAGCATGTAAATATGTGTAGTGAGTTAGCATGTAAATATGTAGTGCGTAGTGAGTTAGCATGTAAATATGTGTTGCATTAAAAATATTACTTTAAAGCTGATTAAACTGATACCAAACAGGATAGTGTAATCAACTGATATCCCAGGGTTCAGTAGTTCACTGGGGCCCGATGATCTAAAGTGCTGTGAGGCAGTGAAAAATTCAAAAGTGCCGAAATTAAAAGGCAGTATCGCCAATAGGCGTTTTACTATAAATCGCAATGGGTGGCGATGCTGTCAAAATATTCCAAGTAGCATTAGCACCGACATTGGTGATGTAAAAGTAAAGGATCCCTTTTAAATATATATCATTGTGCCTAATAAATATACCTATGTACCCCTAATCCGACATAACCCACAACCGCAAACTAACCTTACACTAACTAACCCCTAAACCGCCAATAGCCCAACACTAAAAACTTCCTAACCGATTAACCCCTATACTACCAATACCCCGCCACAATAAACTTCCTAACCTATTAACCCCTATACCGCCAATACCCCACCACAATAAACTTCCTAATCTATTAAACCCTATACTGCCAATATCCCACCGCAAACTACCCCTACACTACTTAAAGGAATACTGAACCCAAATGTTTTCTTTAATGATTCAGATAGAACATGCAATTTTAAGCAACTTTCTAATTTACTCCTATTATCAATTTTCTTCGTTCTCTTGGTATCTTTATTTGAAAAAGCAGGAATGTAAGTTTATGAGCACCTGGGTAGGGCTTTCTGATTGGTGGCTAAATGTAGCGACCATTCAGCAAGAGCTATCCAAGGTGCTGAACCAAAAATAGTCCGGCTCCTAAGCTTTCACTCCTGCTTTTTCAAATAAAGATACAAAGAGAATGAAGAAACATTGATAATAGGAATAAATAAGAAAGTTGCTTAAAATTGCATGTTCTATCTGAACTATGAAAGAAAAAAATTGGGTTCAGTAACCCTTTAACCCCTATATACCACCATAATCCCCCATTGTAACCCCTGTAACCTATTAACTACGAAACCGCCACAACACCGCAATACAAACTAGCCCTACAACTAGCCCTACATTACTTTACTACCTTACAGTTAACCCCCCCATGTCCCCTAACCTAACATCCCCCAAGTTACACAAAATAACAAACATTAAAGTTACACATTACCAAAATCAAAACAAAAATGAAGCACTACAAAAAATATAAAAACCTAGTTATGGACACAGCTTTCAGTTTGCTCAATTGTTTTATGACGGAAAAATTCCGTCATATGCCCATAAAAGGTTAAAAAAAAGCCCACCCAAAATAAAAAACCTATAATAACACTAAAATCTACTCTAACAATTGTCACTTTAGTGTTTGCGTTTTCTATTTTCTATTTGAATTCATTTAGATCCAGCAGTGATTTTACAAATTCTGATTCTGATTTGAAAGTTTCTATGTAACTTTAACAAATTAGAATCATACTTTGTATATTTCTGTGTAACTTTTACAAATAGCATTGCACTTTGTATTTTCTCTATTGTAAAATAAAACACAGCTTCAGAAAGTGGGAGGGACAGGGGAGTCCCCTTGCCTGAACAGGGGAGTTCCCAGGGTATGTCTGAAGCTCTCTCACAAGTCTTGTGAAATTCTAGTTTTTACCTATTAACCCCTATACAACTAATATTATTATTATTATCAGGTATTTGAAGAGCGCCAACAGATTCTGCAGCGCTAATAAACTTCCTAACATATTATTCCTAGCCTTTTAACCCCTATACAACTAATAGCCCACCACAATAAACTTCCTAACCTATTAACCCCTATACTTCCAATACCCCACCACAATAAACTTCCTAACCGATTAACCCGTATATTACCAATACCCCGCCGCAATAAACTTCCTAATCTATTAACCCCTATACCGCCAATACCCCACCACAATAAACTTCCTAACCTATTAACCCCTATACTGCCAATAGCCTGCCGCAAAGTACCCCTACACTACTTAAAGGGATACTGAACCCAAATGTTTTCTTTAATGATTCAGATAGAGCATGCAATTTTAAGCAACTTTCTAATTTACTCCTATTATCAATTTTCTTCGTTCTCTTGGTATCTTTATTTGAAAAAGCAGGAATGTAAGTTTATGAGCACCTGGGTAGGGCTTGCTGATTGGTGGCTAAATGTAGCCACCAATCAGCAAGAGCTATCCAGGGTGCTGAACCAAAAATAGTCCGGCACCTAAGCTTTCACTCCTGCTTTTTCAAATAACGATACAAAGAGAATGAAGAAACATTGATAATAGGAATAAATTAGAAAGTTGCTTAAAATTGCATGCTCTATCTGAACTATGAAAGAAAAAAATTGGGTTCAGTAACCCTTTAACCCCTATATACCACCATAATCCCCCATTGTAACCCCTCTAACCTATTAACTACGAAACCGCCACAACCCCGCAATGCAAACTAGCCCTACATTACTTTACTACCTTACAGTTAACCCCCCCCATGTCCCCTAACCTAACATCTCCCAAGTTACACAAAAAAACAAACATTAAAGTTACACATTACCAAAATCAAAACAAAAACTAAGCACTACAAAAAATATAAAAACCTAGTTATGTTTATCCTAAAACTAAAGTACCCTTAAAAAAAAAAAGCCCACCCAAGAAAAAAACCTATACTAACACTAAAATCTACTCTAACAATTGCCACTTTAGGGTTTGCACTTTCTATTTTATATTTGAATTCATTTAGATTTAGATCCAGCAGTGATTTTACAAATTCTGATTCTGATTTGAAAGTTTCTATGTAACTTTAACAAATTAGAATCATACTTTGTATATTTCTGTGTAACTTTTACAAATAGCATTGCACTTTGTATTTTCTCTATTGTAAAATAAAACACAGCTTCAGAAAGTGGGAGGGACAGGGGAGTCCCCTTTCCTGAACAGGGGAGTTTCCAGGGTATGTCTTAAGCTCTTTCACAAGTCTTGTGAAATGCTGGTTTCACAGTTTTTTCTCGCCAGCCGTATGCAGGTAAGGTACACGTATTTAACTAACAGAAAAGTAATAAATACTATACTATAGGCTAAAGCAAGTTAAATTGTAGCGACAATGTTTCCATTTAATATATAATCAATGTAAATCAAGCCTTTATATTAGCCCCAGGTGTTTTCCAGTTACTTTCTCTCTTCCCTGTGAAATTCCCAGAGAGCTTCTTTACTTTCTATGGAAGGCATCTCTCATATCTCTGGGACTTCCAGGTTGCACCATTTTTCTTATAGAGTTCAGTGAGTTTAGTGCCTGTGAAGTCTGCACTATAATTTCACTCCAAACTAGAGAATCTTTGCTTATCGGGCCCATAGAATGTAATGAAGCTCTCTGGGAGACTGAAGCTGTCAGTTTCTTAGTTGTCAAATCGAAGAAATACAAAATGCAATGTAATTTGTAAAAAAAATGTTTTAATATACAAAGTATGATCCTAATTTTTTAAAATAACACAGAAACTGTGAATGCACAATAATAATTTGTAAAATCACATATACACTGCTGTATACAAAATACAATACAAAATAGAAAGTGCAAAGTTTATATGTAATAAAACATCATCTGAAGTATATAACAATATGAAATACAAAGCACAAAGTGTAAATGCAGCAGAACTGTCATGTCACGCAGTGCTATATGGCATTGGGCTTGTCTCTCCTTCACATACAGAAATGTAGGGAATGCCCCTTGGAGAAGTAAAGCAAAATCTGCCTTTTAAAGGCACAGTCTACAACAGAATATTTATTGTTTTAAAAGATAGATAATCCCTTTATTACCCATTCCCTAGTTTTGCAAAACCAACACACATATTAATACACGTTTTACCTCTGTGATTATCTTGTATCTAAGCTTCTGCAAACTGCCCCCTTATTTCAGTTCTTTTGACAGACTTGCATTGTAGCCAATCAGTGCTGGCTCATAGGAACTCCACGTGCATGAGCACAGTGTTATCTATATGGCACATGTGAACTAACACCCTCTAGTGGTGAAAAACTGTCAAAATGCCCTGAGCTAAGAGTGGAGAAATTTAGGTCATCAGGCCCTTTGTGCTTTATTATGGTTACTTATAGTGAACTAACTGACTGTTTTGTGTTTTGGAGGTTTGTAACGTTCTTGGCAAACAATGAAACATAAGTTTGATGGATAGTGTCAGACCTTGTAATTCATAGCTTATCCTTCCTTAAAGGGATACTAAACCCAATTTTTTCTTTCATGATTGAGATACAGCATGCAATTTTATGAAACATTCTAATTTACCCCTATTTTCTATATTTTTTAGTTATCTTGCTATCTTTATTTGAAAAAGAAGGCATCTAAGCTAAGGAGCCAGACAATTTTTGGTTCAGTATACTGGAGAGCACTTGTTTATTGGTGGGTGCATTTAGACACTAATCAGCAAGCACAACCCACGTTATGAACCAATATTGGGCTGGCTTCTAAACTTATATTCTTGCTTTTCAAATAAAGATAGCAAGAGAATGAAGAAAACTTGATAATAGGAGTAAATTAGAAAGTTGCTTAAAATTTCAGGCTCTATCTGAATCATGAAAGAAAACATGTGGGTCACTTACAGACAGCGCTGGTATTATGGGTTTTTACAAAACAGACAAGAAGTGAGCGTTGAGCAAAATTTTGCTCATTATCGCACACCAATACCAGCACTGCTTACGTTAGTGGTGAGTTGGTGTAACGTGCTCATGCACAATTTCCCCATAGGAATCAACGGGGAGAGCCGGCTGAAAAAAGTCTAACACCTGCAAAAAAGCAGCGTAAAACTCCTTAAGGCAGCAGCATTGATTCCTATGGGGAAATACATTTTATGTCTACACCTAACACCCTAACATTAACCCCAAGTCTAAACACACCTAATCTTACATTTACTAACCCCTAATCTGCCGCCCCCGACATCGCCGACACCTACATTATAAATATTAATCCCTAATCTGCTGCTCCGGACCGCCACCACCTACATTATACTATAATGGGTAATAAAGGGATTATCTATCTTTTAAAAAAATAAAAATTCTGGTGTAGACTGTCCCTTTAATAAAATTTCTCACTGAAAAATGATCTGCAGTATGGCTAAAATATGAGCAGCATCTAAAAATTCTAAAACAGCTCAGCACAGGGATGTGAAATGGCTCAGCAGTTAAGGGGTTAAATCCATACAAATCTACCAGAAACCCTTTTTTTTTGCATAGTTTTTTTATGTATTTATTTTACTTATCACTGTGAAAACTCATCACATACTTGAGCCTCTGCTAAGCAACAATTTCTGCCAAACATATTGCATCCTTTTAAATATAACTTTATTTACAGCCTTGTCCTTTTTAAACCTCATTTTGTCCTATTTCAAGCAGCGTATTTTGGCTTTATGCACAGCTTTTTTTTGTTTTGTTTTGTTTTGTGCATTTGTTGTTGCAAATAGAACAAAACCTGTATTTGTTTGCTTTTATTAGTTAAGTGAAAAACAATTGTATTAAAAAATCAGGCAGCCTTAAAATTAAATAAATTACTGGTGGTGGCTAAAATAAATATTCTATCCCATACTATTGTATTTTGGTAACTTTTCAACATTTATTCTGTTAAAAGGATGCTTGTTTTTTTGTGACTGTGGTATTTGTGTCATTTATATGTACATGGTACCAATCACAAACGTATAAGCAATCTCTTAATGAAGCATATGTGCTGTGCATGCACTTGATATGCACCCACCAATCAGAAACATGTGAAGCTCAGCATCTTGTGTACAATCATATCTTGACCTTAAAAGAAAAGTCTAGGCAGTATTTTTTTACAGAAGGCTTATTGTAAAGTTGTTAGCAAACTACAGAGCCTCATGATAAAGGGCACCAAAATATCCTTATAACTAATCAAAACAGCTGAGCGTCTTATGGAACAAAATGTCATTGGTATAGCACTACTATTTAATGCAACCTCACAGGCCACTCCCTGCCCTGACATTATGGTTTATACACCCTGTTTGTGCCTCTGACCTGCGCCTGTATTCAAGATATTCTGGTTTATTTTCTGACTTCTGTGCCCGGCTTGTCTCCTGAGCTGTCTTTTGGATCTCCCCTGTGTTTAGACGAAGGATCGGACAACTTCTCTGGACTGAACTTGGCTTGTTTTCTGACTATTCTTCTGGATACTCCCTTTGTTTGGTGACTGATCAGATTGCTTTCTGGTATCTGACCATGGGTTTATCTTCAGTCTATTCTCTTGTTTACAGCCTATCAAAGCTTCCAGTATATTTAGTGTCACCAACCTGTAACTCCAGGGTCCTGCTTCCATACCTAGCCCTGCAGAGGGCCCCTGCCAAGCACTGGTATTCTGCACTGTACCCAAGCCCTGCAGAGGGCATCTGCTAAGCACCGCTAATCTTCTCCGGTATCCACCCCCTGCAGATGGCATCTATCAAGCACCGGTATCCTGCTTCAGTACCCAAGCCCTGCAGAGGGCATCTGTTAAGCATCAGTATCCTCTTTCAGCACCCTAGCCCTGCAGACAAAGGGCATCTGCTCCAGTAATCACCCCCTGCAGATGGCATCTGTCAAGCACCGGTATCCTGCTTCAGTACTCAAGCCCTGCAGAGGGCGTCTGCCAAGCATCTGTATCCTGTTCCTTTCTTCGACCTCAAGTGGGCACTTTAGTCTCAGCCTCAAGTGTGCACTCCAGTCTCGACCTCAAGTGTGCACTCCGATCTTCGGCCTCTAGTGGGCACTCCTATCTTTGACTTCAAGTGGGAAGTTCTGTCTTCAGCCTCAAGTGAGCACTCCTGTCTTCAACCTCATTGGGCACTTCAGTCTCGGGCCTCAAGTGGGCACTCTATCCCGGAATGGGCACAAATCAGTAATTACTGTGTTTGTAATTGTAATATTGTGTTTGTAATTACTGATTTGTGCCCATTCCGGGTATATACTTGAGCCACAGGTTTGTGCACTTTTCCGGTTTTAGGGCTGGCGCACCTCTTATTTACAAATATGTCTATCCATTTGACTATATCGTGGTATAATATATGTTAGTGATTTTTGAGCACTATGTACTTACGTTTGTATTGTCAGGATATTAGCTAATGGTGCTAGACATTGAGTATACTTAGGTTTAAGATGGGATAAGTGAGTACAGATAATGTTAGTATCGCTTAGTAAAAAATGATATGCTCCAATTATCTGTATATATCAAGCAGGATTCAATTCGATTTGGATTCATAGTTTGTAACCTTTTGTACTGACAATGTATTTAGTCTATTTTGTTTAGCATACTTTGTGACAATTTTTGTAACTCCGCCTACGGCTCCTGGTTGGTCATTGTAATGATGAGTCACATTTGTTTTGGACACGTTGCTATGGCAACGTTACGCTTATGTGAGTACGTCCACATGGTTTACATGCTTCAATGGGGAAGCCGTAATGCGGATATGTAATGTAGGTGATGAATGAAATTAATAATATGGTTGCTGAAATGGGGAACAACTTGCTGTATTTTAGTCTACATTTATGATCCTTTAACTTAGGTAGATATATGCTTAGGATGGCCATAGGGAGATATACATCTTGTAATAGTTTTTTTTTTTTGCAATGGCTATCATTATATAATTGTGACTGTGTTGTGCAATATTTCCCCATATTAGGATGTTTGGATTTTTTTGTAAATACTGCTGATATTTTATTCATTGATTATGATTGGTGTATTGTCTTATGTAGAGGCAATAGATATATTTATATTCTTATAAAACTCTGTGCTTGTAAAGGGGGAGTGTACCAAGTTTTTCTTGTGTTGTCCCTAATCAGCTGCAGATCATCAGTGATCAGAATCATGTGACTGGATTCCAATATGTGTATCTAATGTGATTCTAATTATTGTATATTGTTATGCTCTATGTATATGTTGTTTATTGTATAGCTCACTTATCACTGCCTGATGAAAGGGTGCCACAGCACCTTGAAACGCGTAGCAGTTTTATTGTATTGATTTTAACTTATCTTTTAAAAAAATATATCCCATACTTTGGGATATTTATTTTATATGGTTTGTGAGCTTTATTTGAGGGATATAATCCTTCTTTGGACCGTGGTCCGTTGTGTTCTGGAGTGAGCCAGCTGGTGGGCTCTGATATACCAGCTTGTGTTACTTGCATTGCATTATAGTGCGCAGCCTATGTGAGTATCCATTCTCAGCGGGGAACTATTATTGGGAACATTGAATTTTATAAGTGACCATCTGCACTATTGGAGTATTTTGCCCCCTCCCCTGTCTTCTTTTCCATCATTACAGGACTAAGGATACATATAATCCTGTGGGAGCTAGCTGGTAGGCTCTGATCTATCCAGCCTGTTTGAATAGCTTTGTACCATAGTGCGCTCTCTTTGTGAGTACCTAATTATAGAGAGGGTGTTTTTGGGATTGATTTGAATTTATTTTGTTGTAACATACTGCACCATTAGCAGGAGGTATATATCGGCCAATAAGCATTAGCAGGATGTACTTGCCAGCTAATGTGCATTAGCAGGAGGTACTAATCAGCCAATGAGCATTAGCAGGAAGTATTTTTTAGCCAATGTGCTTTAGAATGATGTACTTATGAGCCAATGTGCATTAGCAGGAGGTACTTATGAGTCGATGAGCATTAGCGGAATGTCATTTTCAGCCTATGAGCATTAACGGGGTGTACTTATCAGTCAATAAGCATTGCGACAGATACTTATAAGCTAATGTGTATTAGCAAAAGATACTTTTCAGTCAATGATCATTAACTGGATGTATGGATGTACTTATCAGCCAATGAGTATTAGCAGGGGTACTTATCAGCCAATGAGTATTAGCAGGGGTACTTATCAGCCACTTATTATTAGCAGGAGCGATACTTAGCAGCCAATGAGCATTAGCAGGCGGTACTTATCAGCTAATGTTCATTAGCAGGATGTACTTATAAGCCAATGTTCATTAGCAGAAGGTACTTATTAGCCAATGAGTATTTGCAGAAGATACTTATCAGCCAATGATCATGAGCAGGGTGTACTTATCAGCCAATAAGCATTAGCAGGAGCGGTACTTATCATCCAATGAGTATTAGCAGGATGGGCATTAGCAAGAGGTACTTATAAGGCAATGATCATTAGCAGGATGTACTTATCATCCAATGCGTATTAGCAGGATGTACTTATAAGCTAATATGAAATAGCAGGATGTACTTATCAGTCAATGAGCAATACAACTGATGCTGCTGTAGTTTTAAATTAAATTCAAATAGCTAACACTTAACATTTCTTCAAACAAAAAAAAATAAACATGCTTCTATGCTGATCTTTCATGTGGATGGTAACATTTTTAGGATGTGTGTCCCTTATATAGTACAGCATGGGGTCTCTAATTGAATTCAGAGGGATTTTTATTACATTCTCCCTATGCTGTAAATTATGGGCCAAATTACAAGTGGAGCACTAGATATTGCTTTTGTAAAAAACGATATTAGTGCTCCACTGAGTAATACCAGCGCACGCTAATGTGTGCTGGTATTACAAGTTGACAGCAATGCGAACACAAGCTCTTGTTTGCTTTGATGGGAAGCATTACGCTCATGAGACCGCTCTTCCATAGGCTCAAATGGGAGCCTTATTCTCATTCCGAGACACATGGCATGTGAACCTCACGCAGCAAAGGGGGAAATAGCGCAGCAAATGTTAAATATATATGTATATGATTATATATATATATATTTATGTGTTAATCTGTATTTATGTACATACAGTATATATATATATATATATATATATATATATATATATATATATATGTTTACAGGTGACACACAGTTCCTATAGACCACAATGTAAAGGCATTTTTCAGTGCTGTTTGTTTTTCTAACATCCCCACACCAGCAGTTGCTAATTTTTTTTATAATATAAAATTAGAATACCCTCTATTTTGAGGGCATTTGGGGCACGTTTAGAAAATTAACCAGAGATCTGATCTCTGGTTAATTTTCTGAACGCTAATTGCTACCACAAGCAATAAGCAGTCACTTACAATGGCTGGTTATTTATTGCATGTCCACAAACGGGAAGATTTGCAGGCACACAATAAATTAGCGCTCCACTTGTAATCTAGCCCTATATCTGTAAAATCTTATTTCACTTAATCTGTGAAAGAAAATTGCTCAATGAGGTCAAAGTGCAAAACATATCAGTGTCTTGTAGCTGCAATTATAAAATACAATGACCCCAACATAAAAGTGTAGCAGCAAATTCCACCACAGACAGGTAAACTTAAGGAAATCACAGAGAGTTTACATATTACATAAATGGTTCAGAATAATAGATGACTTAGAAGACAACCCTGATATACTAAGTAACTGCAATATACAAACCTCTGGATTTGATTACTTCATGTATTTACACTTCTGCAAAGCTGAGTATCAATTCCCGACAGGAGGTCTCAGTTCAGGTGAAGTATTACATTATAGTGAGTGCAGGTGAAGTAATACCTTATAGTGAGTGCAGGTGAAGTATTACATTATAGTGAGTGCAGGTGAAGTAATACCTTATAGTAAGTGCAGGTGAAGTATTACATTACAGTGAGTGTAGGTGAAGTAATACCTTATAGTGAGTGCAGGTGAAGTAATAACTTATAGTAAGTGCAGGTGAAGTAATACCTTATAGTGAGTGCAGGTGAAGTAATACCTTATAGTGAGTGCAGGTGAAGTAATACCTTATAGTAAGTGCAGGTGAAGTAATACCTTATAGTGAGTGCAGGTGAAGTAATACCTTATAGTAAGTGCAGGTGAAGTAATACCTTATAGTGCGTGCATGTGAAGTAATACCTTATAGTGAGTGCAGGTGAAGTGTTACATTATTGTGTGTGCCGGTGAAGTGTTACAATATAGTATGTGCAGATTAAGTAATTCCTTATAGTGAGTGCAGGTGAAGTAATGCCTTATAGTAAGTGCAGGTGAAGTAATACCTTATAGTAAGTGCAGGTGAAGTATTACATTATAGTGCGTGCATGTGAAGTAATACCTTATAGTGAGTGCAGGTGAAGTGTTACATTATTGTGTGTGCCGGTGAAGTGTTACAATATAGTATGTGCAGATTAAGTAATTCCTTATAGTGAGTGCAGGTGAAGTATTACATTATTGTGAGTGCCGGTGAAGTGTTACATTATAGTGAGTGCAGGTGAAGTAATACATTATAGTGAGTGCAGGTGAAGTATTACATTATTGTGAATGCAGGTGAAGTATTTTATTATTGAGAGTGCAGGTGAAGTATTACATTATAGTGAGTCAGGTAAAGTATTTTATTATTGTGAGTGCAGGTGAAGTATTTTATTATTTTGAGTGCCGGTGAAGTGTTACATTATAGTGAGTGCAGGTGAAGTAATACATTATAGTGAGTGCAGGTGAAGTATTACATTATTGTGAGTGCAGGTGAAGTATTTTATTATTGAGAGTGCAGGTGAAGTATTTTATTATTGAGAGTGCAGGTGAAGTATTACATTATTGAGAGTGCAGGTGAAGTATTTTATTATTGTGATTGCAGATGAAGGGGCACCGCTCAGGCCCTCCTGTTTTCTTGGTGGGGGACACAATGTCAGGGGTGCGGTTATGAGAAGATACAATGTACATACTGTATTTAAGAAGTGTTTATGGAATCAGGAGGTGTAATATTTAGTGTTATTCTTTATATAGATAACAATGAATGCTGGAACAGAGCAGGGCATATAGAGGGAGGGAATAAGCATTCTGGGCTGAGGGTCATTACAACTGTATCTTGCCCAGGGCCCTGCAAATGCTAAGGGTAGCCCTGTTGTTTGCTATAATGTTTGAGGTCACATGACATTAATATACTTCCCACCTATCCAAGATCTTGCAGGTTGTGATGGGATGGGACGTCTGCCCGCTGTCATTTTGTCCCTCCCCCTGTCATGGAAAAATTACAGAAAAAGGGAATAAAATAAAGCATTAAATCATACTGCACACTTTTTGCTACCCATATTTATATAACAATCTCAAACCCTGTAAAGATGTAAATTTAAATTGCCAAATTCCTGTTGTATTTCATTGAATGCTCCCTACTGAACAAATGGCAGCATTTCAAAATACAATATTCAACATAAATATATATATATAAATTTGAATAGAGATTTCCATACACTTAAATTGAAATCCATGAGTCAACATTTAAATGTTAATATTTGAATACTGGAATAATAAATATGATAACCATAGACTTAACATTCATTGCAAAATATTGTTGTTGAATGTTAATGATTTCTACAAGGAATATAATATTAATAAAATGCTTGTTATAGTCTGAAAGAATTTACACAGCCCGAAAGCTTTCAAGTAATGTTGCACACAGCGCCAAGGTTACTTACAACAATCTGCCTTCCTGATTGAGTTTTGCGTTATTTAGCTTTCTGATGCCTGCGTCACATTTGTCACCTGGATAACCCAGGAGAGACGTTAACAGGATAAGAAAGTTTTTCCTGGAAGAGGAACTTATAAATATCTTACTGACATCCTCAGAATGAATGTAAATTTAGCTTTACTGTCTACTTAAAGGGACACAAACTTCCCTTGTTTTATTTCAAGAGGGTATTTTAAATTGTATTACTTTTTATTTATTTATACAATTTTTTTTATTTATTTATATACTTTTTTATTTATTTATACACTTTTTTAATTTATTTATACACTTTTTTTATTTATTTATATACTTTTTATTTATTTATACACCTTTTTATTTATTTATACACTTTTTTTATTTATTTATTTATACACTTTTTTATTTATTTATATACTTTTTATTTATTTATACACGTTTTTATTGATTTATACACTTTTTATTTATTTATACACTTTTTTATTTATACACTTTTTTTATTTATTTATACACTTTTTTATTTATTTATATACTTTTTATTTATTTATACACTTTTTTATTTATTTATATACTTTTTATTTATTCATACACCTTTTTATTTATTTATACACTTTTTTATTTATTTATACACTTTTTTATTTATTTATATACTTTTTATTTATTTATACACTTTTTTTATTTATTTATACACTTTTTTATTTATTTATATACTTTTTATTTATTTATACACTTTTTTTTATTGATTTATACACTTTTTTTTATTGATTTATACACTTTTTATTTATTTATACACTTTTTTATTTATACACTTTTTTTATTTATTTATACACTTTTTTATTTATTTATATACTTTTTTATTTATTTATATACTTTTTATTTATTTATACACTTTTTTTATTTATTTATACACTTTTTTTATTTATTTATATACTTTTTATTCATTTATACACTTTTTTATTTATTTATATACTTTTTATTTATTCATACACCTTTTTATTTATTTATACACTTTTTATTTATTCATACACCTTTTTATTTATTTATACACTTTTTTATTTATTTATACACTTTTTATTTATTTATACACTTTTTTATTTATGCACTTTTTTATTTATTTATACACTTTTTTATTTATTTATATACTTTTTATTTATTTATACACTTTTTTATTTATTTATACACTTTTTAAAATATATTTATATACTTTTTATTTATTTATACACTTTTTTATTTATTTATACACTTTTTAGCAAAACGAATGTTCAAGTACTGAAAATACGATTTTTGTTATTATATTTGAGACACTGTCACTATACACCAATAAGGCAATGAGAGATCTGTTCATCAGCCAGTGAGAAATCAGGCCTTAAGGCCCACAGGCACTTCTTGTAAGCTTTCAAATAAAAATAAACAGTTTTCATTTAACATTTTTTCATAGAAAACTTTAAGTTGTGCTTTTTCTAGTAAATGATACTACATTGTTTTTAATAGTTTTTGTTCATGAGGTTTATAAACCTTGTTATGTTCTTAAAAACTGAAACCCTGTTTAAAGCCAAGAGCACAGAATGTAAGAATCAGTGCTTCCTGTGCTGTATTAGAGCACAGAATGTAAGAATCAGTGCTACCTGTGCTATATTAGAGCACAGAATGTAAGAATCAGTGCTACCTGTGCTATATTAGAGCACAGCATGTAAGAATCAATGCTACCTGTGCTATATTAGAGCACAGCATGTAAGAATCAGTGCTACCTGTGCTGTATTAGAGCACAGAATGTAAGAATCAGTGCTACCTGTGCTATATTAGAGCACAGAATGTAAGAATCAGTACTACCTGTGCTATATTAGAGCACAGCATGTAAGAATCAGTACTACCTGTGCTATATTAGAGCACAGCATGTAAGAATCAGTGCTACCTGTGCTATATTAGAGCACAGAATGTAAGAATCAGTGCTACCTGTGCTATATTAGAGCACAGAATGTAAGAATCAGTGCTACCTGTGCTATATTAGAGCACAGCATGTAAGAATCAATGCTACCTGTGCTATATTAGAGCACAGCATGTAAGAATCAGTGCTACCTGTGCTATATTAGAGCACAGAATGTAAGAATCAGTGCTACCTGTGCTTTTTTAGAGCACAGCATGTAAGAATCAGTGCTACCTGTGCTATATTAGAGCACAGCATGTAAGAATCAGTACTACCTGTGCTATATTAGAGCACAGCATGTAAGAATCAGTGCTACCTGTGCTAGATCACAGCATGTAAGAATCAGTGCTACCTGTGCTGTATTAGAGCACAGCATGTAAGAATCAGTGCTACCTGTGCTGTATTAGAGCACAGCATGTAAGAATCAGTGCTACCTGTGCTGTATTAGAGCACAGGAAAATGTATAGGACAATATAAATAAAACAATGGTTTAGATATAGTCAAATGTCTATGTTGATATTTGAGTGATCACCTATGCTAGTTGTTCTGGTATGCAAACAGCTATACACTCAAATCTATCAGAATCAACTTGAATATCCAATTTAATAACCAAATTTTACATTCAGGGCCAGATTACAAGTGGAATGTTAATTAATGCTCCCGCTCGAGCATTAATGGCGCTATAACAAAAAAGTTGAAAGTAAATTGTTTTCGTTCGAGCGCTAACACTACAAGTGCAAAAAGCCGAAGTTAGAACATCAAGTGCATGTTCACATATTCCCCCATAGAAGTCAATGGAGAAAAAAGGTGGGAAAAAAAACCTAAAACTCCCCTCTCGCACAAACATGATCGCATATTCTCATGTGCGCAAACCCAACATGAAAATATGAATATTTCACCTTCCAATGATATTAATATTTCACCTTCCAATGTTCTTCACATAGAAGAATATGTTCTATTTATTCATAAATATATATATTAGATTTTTTTTGGTACACTATATATCTATACCTATATAAATATATATATATACTGTACATATATGTGATTATATATAGGTATCAATATATACAGATATACATAGGAATATCTATTTATAAATGTATAGAACATATTTTGCTATGTGCAGAATATTGGGATGTGTAATATTTATAATAAATACATAGGGGCCGATATATCATGGACTGAATGGCCCCTGATACCCCTGTATCCGCACGAGCCTTCAGGCTCGCCAGAAACAGCAGTTATGAAGCAGCGATCTTAAGACCGCTGCTTCTTAATTGGTCCGCCACCTCTGAGGCTGCGGACATCAATCCGCCTGATTGTGTACGATCAGATTGATTGACATCCCTTGATAGCGGCCGATTGGCCGTGAATCTGCAGGGGGCTGCATTGAACAAGCAATTCACCAGAACTGCTTGTGCAATGTAAAATGCCGACAGCGCTGAGCGGATCATGTCGGACAGACATTTGATAAATCGACTCCATAGTCTGGTCTGACCTCTGGTTAATTTCACTAAGCGAAAGGTGAAACTGTAAGCTTGAGGGAACATTAACCAGCCACTTATAATGGCTGTTTGTTTAACGTGCGTCTGTAATAGGGCAAAATTTGCCCCCTTATTGGCGCACATTAAAATGGCCCTTAATGTGTTCCCAATGAACCGTATTACTTGCTGGATTGCATTAAATTATGTACATATATTTCCCTCACCTTTATTTTGTCATTTAACATAGCTGCTTTTACCTGTTGAAACCACTACCTGTAATGAAAGTTTCAATACTGCTATATTGTGTATCGAAAGACTATGTAAACACAATGCAACAACATAAATCAACCTTGAGGTGGGAGAAAGACTAGCCCATTTAAAATGGTGTTCCTGTGGTTAATGTAAATAATCTGAGTATTGTGGTAGAAAATCATGAGGAGCTATCCAAAAAAATGTAACTGTTTTTCTTTTCTGATTTATTGGAGTGGTCTTGAATTTGAAAACCCTTAGTCCTGTGTGATTTGATAAAACTGCTTTTACAAATTGGAACACGCCCCTGTGATAAAAACTAGACAGTGTGTCATGTGCAGTTTTATTTGTAGGACAAATGTAAGCAAAGTCATTTAATAGAAAGTTTTCATAAGAAAAAAAATATTTTTAAATATCCATACCAGTTAACAGTGAAGTAACTATATAGCATGCAACATAATTATGTATTTCTAAAATCAAATCAAACAGATATGATGTTTACCCCAGTTTTTATAGTCAAGAACAAACACTAGTGCCTGTAAAATGAAATGAGTCAATATTATGATTGAATAATTCTCGGAAGCTGGATGCAATGGGTTTAAAATATAATATTAAATAACAAAACTGGTTTAAATTAGAGAATACAAATAACAGAGCAGCTAGACATTGTAATTCATTTATACAAGCTGAGATTACTGGTTCCATTGTGTTCCTTTGCTAAAGACCGGTGTAACTGCAAGATAATGCAACAGGAGCATTTGTGTTAGGTCCCCCTGGGGTCCCCCTGGGGTAATGATGTGCTTATATCTCACAGTGATATTGAAATCGTTTTTAAAGGGCCAGTACAATTTCAGCATTTATCATTGCACAAGCATTTCTAGTAATATGCTTGTGCAATGCCGCCCACTGCTCACTGATGGCCAATTGGCTGCTAGCAGGGGCTATCAATCATCCAGATCGGACAGTTGGCGGACAGGTTAAGGAGTATTTAGGTTTTGTGCTGCTGAACACACAGGATCCCTAACAAACAGGTTAGGGGGTAAAATGATATATTTTTACATTTTTCATAACAATTCCAATGTAGATGCTTACCAGGGCTTGCAAAACACTTACATACATTCATGTGGGTTGAATTGCATGCATCTCATACCATTTTTACACTCAGCTGCTTCAACTGCCCTCTCCTAACTTACAACAGGTAGCCTTCTGGAAAACAGATCTCAGACCTTGTCTCCAGATACTCTCCCTCTCGTCCCCTTCGCTCTGCTTATGGCCACCTACTCTCCTCAACTCTGGTTACCTCATCACACTCCCGTTTACAGGACTTCTCCAGACTGGCTCCCATCTTGTGGAACTCTCTGCCTCGCTCCACAAGACTCTCTTCTAGTTTTAAAAAGCTTCAGGCGCTCCCTAAAGACTCTACTGTTCAGGGATGCATCCAACCTATGCTAACCTTACTTTATACCAGTTCCACTCCTCCATTGCTATCCCTTGAACCCCCTTAAGTCCAGCTGTCTGTAGATCACCTTCTTAAGAGCAAATTACAACAGTGCAACTCTTGGCAGGGCCCTCTACCAATTTGATCCCTTTAATTGTTTTGTTGTACTACCCTGTGTTTAAAGCGCTGCGGAATCTGCTGGCGCTCTACAAATAACCAATAATAATATTCTCCCTGCGAAGGCAGGGAGACCAGAGAAGAAAGGGGAGGGGAGAGGAGTGAAAGGACAGAGAATAGAGAAGCGGATGGAGAGAAGTGGAGGGAGGGGAGAAAACTTAGGGAAAGGAAAGAAGTAAGGGAGGGAGAGGAGAAAAGGGAGGGAGGGGAAAGACATAAGGGAGAGCAATAAAGGGAGGGAGAGGAGAAAAGGGAGGGAGGGGAAAGACATAAGGGAGAGCAATAAAGGGAGGGAGAGGAGAAAAGGGAGAGAACAAAGGGTAGGCATATATAAAAGGGAGGGGGAGAATATATATATATATATATATATATATATATATACACAGTATATACAGTATATAAACCAGTGTAGGAACACAGGATGCTTTTTAATAACTAATTCAGGGACACATTGATGGGGCTACACAGCTTCACCATTTTATTCTAAACAACTTTGTGGTATAAAATGTGTTTTTAAAACATAACCAAACAAATAAGCAAAAGAGCGGATTTATCCTTTTTGATTCTATCTTGGAGATGTTCTTCAGCATTAAGTGCACCCTTGTTCAAAAGAGGGACTATTACAAATGAGTGTTTTCAGTAAATTAAGGGGTGAGATTGGGATCACAAGATCTTCCCTCTATAAATTATTTGTTCCTGGTGTTTAGTAGTATCAGTGGGGCAAATGAAGAAGGAAATAGGAGCTTCATTAGTGCCCCACAAAAAACTCTCTTTGACTTATTATTGCAGGTGATTAACCTTAGAGAGGCCACTCCTCATATAAAGTAAGGTGTCACATATCCCATACGTTTATAAACATCAAGATTGTGAGTTTTTAATACATTCTGCACACATTCAGAGCAGTAGGTAATATTCTCAGTAACAATGTATATAATTAGAAGGGGCCTCCCATTCCTCCTCACTAGAGGACAATGAGTGTGGGGGATGTGAATACCGTATTGTGCAGACGTATCACAGTACAGGACATATAAGGACAAGTAGTAAATACTTTACAGATTGTGCTAACCTTATAGTACATGAGAATCCCCTTCTATTTAGAGTGTGGTTTATGGCCAGGACACTGCATCACAGGTCTTTGTCATTTAATTAAATACGCAATAAAGGTAACAAGGAGAGCTCACTACAGTGTAAACAGAGAAGCTGGCTGTGTTATGATATAGGTTATAAACCAGGGACAGTCACTGTAGAATGGCAATGCTGCATATTGATAAGATAAATATTTGTTTAACCCCTCTTAACAGCACATTTACCCTAATTTAAAGCTATATACCCATGTCAGGAATATACTTTATGCTATTTACCATTACCTAGATTATGAGTCTTGCGTTAGCCTTAAAAAGCAGCGTTGAGAGGTCCCAACTCTGCTTTTTAACGCCCGCTGGTATTACGACTCTTGAAGGTACAGGTGTACCGCTTACTTTTTTGTCAAGACTCGAAAATACCGCAAATCCGTCAATTGCGTATCCTATATTTTCAATGGGATTTGCCTAACGCCGGTATTATGAGTCTAACCAAAAGTGAGCGGTAGACCCTCTCCTGTCAAGACTGGTACCGTATTTAAAAGTCAGTAGTTAAGAGTTTTATGGGCTAATGCCGTAGCATAAAACTCTTAACTAAAGTGCTAAAAAGTACACTAACACCCATAAATTACCTATTAACCCCTAAACCGAGGCCCCCCCCACATTGCAAACACTAAAATAACATTTTTAACCCCTAATCTGCCGAACCGGACATCACTGCTACTATAAAAATATATTAACCCCTAAACCGCCGCTCTCCCGCATCGCAAACACTAGTTACATTTTATTAACCCCTAATCTGCCGTCCCTAACATCGCCGACACCTACCTACATTTATTAACCCTTAATCTGATGCCCCCAACGTCGCCGCAACTATATTAAATGTATTAACCCCTAAATTCTATCAGCCAATCGGAATTAAGGTAGAAAAAATCCTATTGGCTGATGCAATCAGCCAATAGGATTGAGCTGGCATTCTCTTGGCTGATTGGATCAACCAATAGAATGCAAGCTCAATCCTATTGGCTGATTGCATCAGCCAATAGGATATTTTCTATCTTAATTCCGATTGGCTGATAGAATTCTATCAGTCAATCGGAATTGAAGGGACGCCATCTTGGATGACGTCACTTAAAGGAACCATCATTTAGCAAGAAGACGTCGAAAGAAGAGGATGCTCCACGTTGGATGTCTTGAAGATGCACCTGCTCCGTGCCGGATGGATGAAGATAGAAGATGCCATCTGGATGAAGACTTTTGCCCGTCTGGAGGACCTCTTCTTCCCAGCTTGGATGAAGACTTCTGCCCGTCTGGAGGACCACTTCGCCCGGCTTTGTTGAGGACTTCGGCCCAATTAGGTGAATACTTCTCAAGGTAGGGTGATCTTCAAGGGGTTAGTGTTAGGTTTTATTAGGGGTGGATTGGGTGGGTTTTAGAGTAGGGTTGGGTGTGTGGGTGGTGGGTTTTAATGTTGGGGGGTATCATACTTTTTTTACAGTTAAAAGAGCTGATTACTTTGGGGCAATGCCCTGCAAAAGGCCCTTTTAAGGGCTATTTGTAATTTAGTATAGGGTAGGGCTTTTTATTATTTTGGGGGGCTTTTTTATTTTATTAGGGGGATTAGATTAGGTGTAATTAGTTTAAAAAACTTGTAATTATTTTATTATTTTCTGTAATTTAGTGTTTGTTTTTTTCGTACTTTAGATAATTGTATTTAATTGTATTTAATTGTATTTAGTTTAGGGAATTAATTATAGTGTAGTGCTAGGTGTATTTGTAACTTAGGTTAGGTTTTTTTTAAACAAGTAAATGTTACTTTATTTTAACTAGGTAGCTATTAAATAGTTAATAACTATTTAATAACTATTCTACCTAGTTAAAATAAATACAAAGTTGCCTGTAAAATAAAAATAAATCCTAAGCTAGATACAATGAAACTATTAATTATATTGTAGCTATCTTAGGGTTTATTTTATAGGTAAGTATTTAGTTTTAAATAGGAATAATTTAGTTAATTGTAGTTATTTTATTTAGATTTATTTAAATTATTTTTAAGTTAGGGGGTGTTAGGGTTAGGGTTAGACTTAGGTTTAGGGGTTAAGAACTTTAATATAGTGGCGGCGACGTTGGGGGCGGCATATTAGGGGTTAATAAGTGTAGTCAAAGAAAAGAAAAGGACAAATACGGATAGATAGCCAGTGCAATTAGTTTTTATTCATCTGTGGAGTAGTTTAGCAGGGCAGCTTAAACTAATAAGTGTAGGTAGGTGGCCGCAACATTGGGGGCAGCAGATTAGGGGTTAATAAATATAATGTAAGTGTCGGTGATGTTGGGGCAGCAGATTAGGGGTTAATAAGTATAATGTAGGTGTGGCGGCGGTGTCCAGAGCAGCAGATTAGGGGTTAATAATATAATGTAGGTGTCGTCGATGTCGAGGCGGCAGATTAGGGGTTAATAAGTGTAAGATTAGGGGTGTTTAGACTCGGGGTTCATGTTAGGGTGTTAGGTGTAGACATAAAATGTATTTCCCCATAGGAATCAATGGGGCTGCGTTAGGAGCTTTACGCGGCTTTTTTGCAGGTGTTAGTTTTTTTTTCAGCTGGCTCTCCCCCATTGATTCCTATGGGGAAATCGTGCACAAGCACGTTTTGCCAGCTCACCGCTACCGTAAGCAGCGCTGGTATTGAGGTGAGATGTGGAGCAAAATTTTGCTCTCCGCTCACTTTTCTGCGGCTAACGCCGGGTTTCTAGAAACCCGTAATACCAGCATTGTCTGTAGGTGAGCGGTGAGGGGAAACTGCTCGTTAGCACCGCACCCCTGTTACCGCAAAACTCGTAATCTAGGTGCATGTGTGTCTATTATGTAACATTTTGTGAGATGATTATGGTCATGTGATTATGGCTTCATGGTCTCATGGTCATGTGATTATGGCTTCATGGTCTCATGGTCATGTGATTATGGCTTCATGGTCTTATGGTCATGTTATTATGGCTTCATGGTCTCATGGTCATGTGATTATGGCTTCATGGTCTCATGGTCATGTGATTATGGCTTCATGGTCTCATGGTCATGTGATTATGGCTTCATGGTCTCATGGTCATGTGATTATGGCTTCATGGTCTCATGGTCATGTGATTATGGCTTCATGGTCTTATGGTCATGTGAATATGGCTTCATGGTCTCATGGTCATGTGATTATGGCTTCATGATCTCATGGTCATGTGATTATGGCTTCATGGTCTTATGGTCATGTGATTATGGCTTCATGGTCTTATGGTCATGTGATTATGGCTTCATGGTCTTATGGTCATGTGATTATGGCTTCATGGTCTCATGGTCATGTGATTATGGCTTCATGGTCTCATGGTCATGTGATTATGGCTTCATGGTCTCATGATCATGTGATTATGGCTTCATGGTCTCATGGTCATGTGATTATGGCTTCATGGTCTCATGATCATGTGATTATGGCTTCATGGTCTCATGATCATGTGATTATGGCTTCATGGTCTCATGGTCATGTGATTATGGCTTCATGGTCTCATGGTCATGTGATTATGGCTTCATGGTCTCATGATCATGTGATTATGGCTTCATGGTCTCATGATCATGTGATTATGGCTTCATGGTCTCATGGTCATGTGATTATGGCTTCATGGTCTTATGGTCATGTGATTATGGCTTCATGGTCTTATGGTCATGTGATTATGGCTTCATGGTCTTATGGTCATGTGATTATGGCTTCATGGTCTCATGGTCATGTGATTATGGCTTCATGGTCTCATGGTCATGTGATTATGGCTTCATGGTCTCATGATCATGTGATTATGGATTATGTTCAAACATTCAGATGTAAGCACGTTTTTGGCAAAAATTTAGTTTTTCAACAGTCATCAATAACTCTGAATATGTGAAATAAATATATATATATGTCTTTGAGATATAAAAAAGCTCATATTGCAATGGCATTAAAACAGTACAAGGCTATAAAGAGACATTGCAGCACCATGGGTGCATGATATAGACAATATCACTTATCAGGTAAAGACCATTTTATGTACTTGCCTCTCAGTCACATGATGCTACACCAACATTCCATGATGTCGGTGTCAGTACACTGATTTCAGTCTGCAAATGTCAACACATGACCAGAAGCAGCCAATGGGAGAATGTAACATCTGTGCATGGGCAGAGGGCAATGTGTTCAAGTGGATAGCTCCATCTCACAGCACATACATAGGGCTGATTCTTTAAACCTCGCCAGATCAGGCGTGGTTTTTCACGGTGACTCTCATAGGGGCTGCCATTGTGGAATTATTGTAAAAAAGAGGCTATCCCTGCAAGTGGCGAGATGGCTCCTATGTAATGTAATGGAGCTTGCTGGAAAGGGTCACTTCGCTCCATAGAGTCAAGTTAGTAGTAAGCAAGGGGGCGCACTAAAGAAGTTAAATCCTGCAGCCAATATAAATAAAAAAAGTGTAAGTGTTAAACTAATAATATGCAGTATATGTATTTAAATAGTTTTAGATGGCCTAGAATTTTATATTTTATTTGGCTCTTCAAATTAATTGTAATAGATCCCTTTTGTTCCTAGTAACTTGTGATACATTTTAATGTTCTGGGGTATTATAAATAAGAATACCGCAATGCATTCGGACTGATGAAGGTTTTCAAATTATACCCAGTCTAGTATCTTGCTCTACAAATACGTTGTTCTACTAAAGTATCACGATTCTCTAAGAATTATTATATTTGTTTTTGTAACATCGCGTTACTGTAACATGGGTTGCCACCTAACTGGTAATCTACTTATGGGGAACTTGACAATTATTACATTTAAATGCTATTTAATTAGTCCATAATATTCAAACACATATTTTCAACCAATTGAGAGGGAATTGTTTTATTTTATTTGGATACCTTGATTTATTAATTAGATATCGGATTTTGTACTTTTCTGTGATCTTTTACATTTTTCTTTTTTAATTTTTAATATGGGGGTGTCCCAACCTGACGTATCTGGCTATTGGCGAGAAAATTGTGACAACAGTTTTTTTTTTTTTTAATCATTCTATTTATTTTTTCTAGAATTTTATTTTTATTTGGGACTTCTTTACCTATTTATTTCAGTAATTTCCAATTTTTTTAATTTATTATTAAAAGTTACATTTTTAAATTCTGTGCAGTTTAAAACCCTTTTTTTTGTAGTTCATGTTTTATTTTTCTTTGGGGTTTGCTGCAGCAGGTTATACCTGCGTACTGCATTATCCATAAGCTTTTTCACACACTACTGATATAAATACGTGGGCTTTTACTGGTAAGCACAATATTTTTCAACCTAAGGTTGATTTAGATTTTGAATTATAAAGAGCTTTAGTTTATGCATTAAACTACATCGTAATTTATGCTAATTCATGCTAATTAGTAGGACTGGTAATTAATTTTTCTAAAAATAATTATCAGCCCTTCTGTCACACTGCCTGTGTGCTGATACCTAATTGCCTGTAATGATTTATCTGTGGTCATTAAAGGGACAGTCTAGTCAAAATGAAACTTTCATGATTTAGATAGGGCATGCAATTTTTTACAACTACAATTTACTTTTATTATCGAATTTGCTTTGTTATCTTGGTATTCTTTGTTGAACGTTAAACCTAAGTAGTCTCATATGCTAATTTCTAAGACCTTGACGGGGCATTAGTTCATGCGATATAGATAGAATTGAGCTCATGCACGTGGAGTTACCTAGGAGTCAGCGCTGATTGGCTTAAATGCAAGTTTTTGAAAAGAACAGAAATAAGGAGGCAGTCTGCAAAGGCAATCACAGAGGTAAAAAGTCTATTAATATAACTGTGTTGGTTGTGCAAAACTGGGGAATGGGTAATAAAAGGGATTATTTGTCTTTTTAACCCCTTAATGACAACTGACGTACCAGGTACGTCATGCAAAAACTAACAGTTAATGACAATAGACGTACCTGGTACGTCAGTTGTCTAACAGAGTGCTGGAAGCGATCACAATCGCTTCCAGCAGCTCTGAGGGTATTGCAGTGATGCCTCCATATGGAGGCATCCTGCAATACCCCTTTACAAGCCTCCGATGCAGAGAGAGCCACTCTGTGGCCCTCTCTGCACCGGAGCGTCGTTGGTGGGTGGGAGCAAGGCAGGGAGGTGGGTGGGCGGCCTGCCAAGGGCCTGTGATTTGGAGGGGGGCGGGATCGGAGGCCGGATCGGATGCGGCAGTGTCCAGGGGCGCGCACGGACGTGCGGGCGCGTGCACGTGGGCGGCGGGCGGGCGCGTGCACGGGGCGGGAGCGGGTGGGAACTGCTACACTACAGAAAAATGTAATTTCAAAATTGGGAGAAAAGGGTTTTTTTAAATGCAATAAATGATCGAAGGGTTCTGGGGGGGGAAGCTACACTACAGAAAATGGGAAAAAAGTCCAAAAAAACAATAAAAGCATATTTTTTTTAATAAACTTTATTAAACTTTTTAATAAACAGCTGCCAGTACCCAAGATGGTGCCCATTAAGTTAGAGGGGGAGGGTTAGAGAACTGTTTGATGGGGGATCTGTGAGTTTGGGGGCTAAGGGGGGATTCTATACAGCAGCATATGTAAATATGCTATAAAAAAACAAAAAAAAACAAATATACCTTTTTATCTTAGTACTGGCAGACTTTCTGCCAGTACTTAAGATGGCGGGAACAATTGTGGGGTGGGGGAGGGAATATAGCTGTTTGGGAAGGATCAGGGGGTCTGATGTTTCAGGTGGGAGGCTGATCTCTACACTAAAGCTAAAATTAACCCTGCAAGCTCCCTACAAGCTACCTAATTAACCCCTTTACTGCTAGCCATAATACAAGTGTGATGCGCAGCAGAATTTAGTGGCCTTCTAATTACCAAAAAGCAACGCCAAAGCCATATATGTCTGCTATTTCTGAACAAAGGGGATCCCAGAGAAGCATTTACAACCATTTGTGCCATAATTGCACAAGCTGTTTGTAAATAATTTCAGTAAGAAACCAAAAATTTAGAAAAATGTAAAAAAAAAATTTATTTGAACGTATTTGGCGGTGAAATGGTGGCATGAAATATACCAAAATGTGCCTTGATCAATACTTTGGGTTGTTTACTACACTACACTAAAGCTAAAATTACCCCAAAAATCTCCCTACATGCTCCCTAATAAACCCCTTCACTGCTGGGCATAATACAAGTATGTGTGCAGTGGCATTTAGCGGCCTTCTAATTACCAAAAAGCAACGCCAAAGCCATATATGTCTGCTATTTCTGAACAAAGGGGATGCCAGAGAAGCATTTACAACCATTTTTGCCATAATTGCACAAGCTGTTTGTAAACAATATCAGTGAGAAACCGAAAGTTTGTGAAAAAATTTGTGAAAAAGTGAACGATTTTTTGTATTTGATCGCATTTGGCGGTGAAATGGTGGCATGAAATATACCAAAATGGGCCTAGATCAATACTTTGGGATGTCTTCTAAAAAAATATATATACATGTCAAGGGATATTCAGAGATTCCTGAAAGATATCAGTGTCCCAATGTAACTAGCAGTAATTTTGAAAAAAAGTGGTTTGGAAATAGCAAAGTGTTACTTGTATTTATGGCCCTATAACTTGCAAAAAAAAGTAAAGAAGATGTAAACATTGGGTATTTCTAAACTCAGGACAAAATTTAGAAACTATTTAGCATGGGTGTTTTTTGGTGGTTGCAGATGTGTAACAGATTTTGGGGCTAAAAGTTAAAAAAAGTGTTTTTTTTCCATTTTTTCCTCATATTTTATATATTTTTTATAGTAAATTATAAGATATGATGAAAATAATGGTATCTTTAGAAAGTCCATTTAATGGTAAACGGTATATAATATGTGTAGGTACAGTAAATGAGTAAGAGGAAAATTACAACTAAACACAAACACCGCAAAAATGTAAAAATAGCCTTTGTCACAAACGGACAGAAAATGGAAAAGTACTGTTGTCATTAAGGGGTTAAACAATTAAAATTCTAGAGTAGTCTGTCCCTTTAAGGTTTAATTTTTCTTTTATAACTCTTAACATCTTTTTGCATTGTACGTGTTATTTTATTCTCCCTTAGAGCCTCCGAAATATCAGCTGTGATTTATTATTATTGTGGGATATTCAATATGATTATTTGCACCGTGTTTACACTGCAAACAAATGATTTTTTTATCACTGCAAAACTTTGCACTGACCTACATCTCACGAAAGCAAGGATTAAAAGGAAACTAAACCTAAATTTGTAATTATTTACCAAACCCCTCCAGGGTACTCATTCACCAGTTCCTATTCTGGAGGTCTACCCAGGTAGGAATATGGTGGACTGTAGCTGTGAATCGCATGCACAAGCTTCAGAAACGTAAGCCGTTACGTCACTGAAAGTTTCCCTCTATTGAAAGCACCAGTTCCCATAACATTATGATGGTAGCATCGACTTCAGGGTTTGCATATGGGCATGCACAATTTGACTGCTCGGACTGCGCATGCTGAGGGTGACAAAATCGTCACCTAATAATATTCATAGGTACGGCATACGATTCGAGAATAGCTTTTCCACTTGTATTGCCCACATTTCTGGATTGTTTTGAGTGACATCAAAAAATGTATAGATGCATCGTTGGACCCTCAAAGTAGGTGCTTTTTATTAGTTTATTACTTATAAGACTAAATTTATATTTGTTTTATGCACAGAAAAAAAAAAATATTGTGATGTTTGGTTTTATCCCTTTGTACAGAGTTTAGGGGGACAATTTATAAAGACCACTGTGCCATAACCTGTCTGCCTGCTCTGAGGCGGCAGACAGAAATCAACCCGATCGAATACGATCGGGTTGATTGACACCCCCTGCTAGGGGCCGATTGGCCGCAAATCTCCAGGGGCGGAATTGCACCAACAGTTCACAAGAACTGCTGGTGAAATGATAAATGCCGACAGTGTATGCTGTCAGCATTTATTGATGTGCAGCAGACATGGTACGCTACATGGTATCATGCCTGCTCACACATTAATAAATTGACCCCTAAGAAATGTTATCATTTACATGTGTAAAATGAACAATCCTGATAAGTGTTAAACAATATCAATGCCATTTGTCTGTGTGTTTGATGACTATACTATATATGTTTGTTCTGTGTGTGTTTTTTTAACTTTTAATATTTTAAAAGTATTTTTTTTTTAAATCTTCTCATTCAATAAGGAAATACTGTTCCCTAACTTGGCAAAGCTTTCATCTGAAATCCCATAGAACAGGACAGGAAATTAATTTCCCCTCTATAACAGGATTTTAACACTTCCCATACTGTAAATTGCAAAAGTTTCAAATGTCACCAAAAGTTACAGACCTCACTGTACAGAATGAGGTTTGTCTTTACCAAAATATTATTGTAAATACTGTAAGAAGGTACTGACAAAAAGCTCAAGATAATGTATATCCTAATTATATAAAACACAATTTGTGGGACTTGCTATTTAAAAAAAACCAGTGCTAAAGATCTCAGTGAATAGCAAATCGCAATCACTACGACGAGATTTCCATTTAAAATGAGAATATATTGTAAATTGTAATCATGAAAATGCGAGTAGGATTTCTGTTAGCTCACTTTTATACAGATCTAATTAGCGGTAAGATAAATGACATATATGGCTATTAAATATGTATACATATGTAAATTTTTTAATATCAATGGACTATACAATAGCAACACAAAAGCATGAAAACCGTGTGTAAATCGAAAGCCGATACAATGCAATGAGAATGCAATAAATTTGACAAAGGTTTTTCTAAAATTGCATGGTCTATAAATCATGAAGATTATGGGTCCGATTATCTGAACTTCACCAGATCAGACAAAGGTTTTCTCACTGACTCTCGCAGGGACTGTCCTTGTGGAATTATTGTAAAAAAGGGCAGAGATGTATCCTATTGAAAGATTTGGAGCTCGCTAGAAAGAGTGATTTTGCTCAGTGGAGTGAAGTTAGCAGTGAGCAGCGGCGCAATTTAAAAATTAAATCCTACAGCCAATATGAATCACATATCTGCGTGATAGCATCTTAAAATCACCTGTATTTTCGTACGCATCTGTTTTTCAATTAGAGCTATAATTATTTGAGTGTTTGGAGAAAAGCTCACCACCTTTTAGTTTGCGAGAAAAAACTGTGAGATCTGTAGTGAGAGGATCTTTACAGAATTACGCTGGGTTTAGAGAGACAATTTCATATACACACATGGAACGACAATGTTCAGCCCATTTTACAAGAAAACATTTCCACGTTGTATTTTGTATTTATAAGTATGAATTTATGTGTGTTTTTGCACATCTAGTGCACTTAAATTATAATTTACTCTGTGCACATTTAATATGATTTATTCCTGTCTAATTTACATACAAATTTTACGTTTTTTTTATAAAATACGATTTATGGTGAAGAATTTTTTTATGATTTTCGATGCACCTTAACAATAAAAAATGTATTTTTGTGTGACTGGTTCAAGTATTCATTTTGTAAGATTTTTAAAATATGAATTTATTTCTGCACTTTTGTAATGTCTGTATATCTTCCCCATTCGATGGGTACTATGCACCCATTAGGGAGACACCCTGTTTTCAGGGTAAAAATCGGCTTCAGATCATTCGACCAGGGAAACAGAAGTACTGGCCACATTCTTTATTAATCTTGCAAGCCCAGAGACCTTCAGATTATCAGGCCCTTGGCCTTTACAGTCCATTTAATTCAATTTGAAATATAAAACACCACAAAAAGCACAATTATATATTAAATGCACACATATGGTAAATAGAGAACTTGTAATCTAGCAGTTGTGCTGGCCTGAGGATCGTAAGGTTGTTTTGTGGTTTTGCTATTTCCCCTCAGCAAGCAGCTATAGTCTGGGCTCAAGATAAATGTTTAATGCAAAGAGAATTCTTGAGCTGTAGAGCCCCTGAACAGTTTTATGCACCAATCAGAAGCTTGCAATCTTCTGAGATTGAAACCTTGTCCTGAACTTAGGAAAAAAACATTTTTTTCAAAGCAAGTGAATTGCAACCTTGCTAAACAAATTGGAACAGTTTGGGCTGGAATGCGCCTTTAAGGGCAACATTACAAGTGAAGAGTTATTTATTGCTCCCTCTCATGCGTTAATTCCACTAGATGTAGGCTTTTTGCACACGTCGGGTAGCACGAGTAAGTTGAAAGTAAAAAGTTTTTGAACAAACGCTTACCCGATGCGCACAAAAAGCTGAACTTCGAATATCGAGACCATGGGGATATTTATCAAAGCCTCAACCGCAAATATGCAGCGTAATTGTTGTGAGCTTGATCCAACCTAGTTATCAAAGCCTACAGACCGGCAAATGTTGAAATTTGTGACGTAACATATGATCAATCCAACGCAGATCGATGCGTCATTACAGATGTTCCGAATACATATTCGACTCTATCTGACACTTTCTCCCATTTACCAAATAGTTAACAGGTACGATCGCGGCTATTCCGGCCCAGCGTACCTGGTTTTCAATCCGCCACCCTGGAGGCCGTGGATGCCAATGAAATCAATGGGAGTCTGAAAGCACTGAAAGGTTATGTTCGACGCTGCCTGATATCCTATTGATTTATATGGTAGAAAACAAGTGATGTTTACACCTAACACCCTAACATAAACCCGAGTCTAAACACCCCTAATTTGCCACCCCCGACATCGCCGCAGCCTAAATAAAATGTATTAACCACTATTGTGCTGCTCCCCGACACCACCACCACTAAATAAAGTTATTAACCCCTATTCCGCCGCTCCCCGACACCACTAAATAAACGTATTAACCCCTAAACCTCTGGCCTCCCACATCACCACCACTAACTAAACCTATTAACTCCTTAACTGTCAGCCCCCACATCGCCATAAACTAAATTAAGCTATCAACCCCTAAACCTAACAACCCGCTAACTTTAAATGAAAATTAAAACATCCCTATCTTACTTGTAGAATTAAAATAAACTATTTTAAAATATTAATTAACCTACCCTAACTATTATACTACGATTAAATTAAACTACCAATTAAATTAACTAAATTACATATTAAAAAAACCTTAACCCTACTCAAATTATTTAAATATACTATTAAACCTCATTAAAAGTACTACATTACCAAAAGAAACAAAAACTATGTTACAAAAAAAAAAAAAACACTAAATTAGGAAAATTAAAAAACCACATTATCAAAAATAAAAAAAGAATTACACCTAATCTAATAGCCAAATCAAAATAAAAAAGCCCCCCCAAAATAAAAAAAAACCCTAGCCTTGAATAATCTACCAATGGACCTTTAAAAAGGCCTTTTGTGGGGCATTGCCCCAAATAAATCAGCTCTTTTACCTGTAAAAAAATAATACAAACACCCCCAACAGTAAAACCCACCACCCAACCAACCAACCCCCCCAAATAAAAAATCTAAAATAACCTAAGCTCCCCATTGCCCTGAAAAGGGCATTTGTATGGGCATTAGCGCTGCGGAATCTGTTGGCGCTCTTCAAATACCTGATAATAATAATAATTGCCCTTAAAAGGGCATTTAGCTCTTTTACATACCCAGATCCTAATCTAAAAATAAAACCCACCCAAAAACCCTTAAATAAACCTAACACTAAACCCTGACGATCCACTTACAGTTATTGAAGTCTCGCTTGAAGGATCCATCCAGCCGGCAAGAAGTCTTCATCCAGACGGCCTCATCGATTTTCATCCAGCCAGCAAAGTCCTCATCCAGGTGGCAAGAAGTCTTCATCCAGATGGCATCTTCTATCTTCATCCATCCTGCGCGGAGTGGGTCCATCCTGAAGATTTCAATCAGACAATAGGATTAGAACTACTAAAATCCTATTAGCTGTTCCAATCAGCCAATAGGATTTGAGCAGCTCTCATTCAATCATATATATATATATGTATAGATATATACAGATAAATATAGAAATATATATTTATAAATACATAGAACATAATTCCCTTATGTGAAGAACATTGGAATGTGAAATATTTACAGTAAATACATAGTTAAAGTGATGGTAAATTCTCCCTTTATAAAAACAGATCCGTAATGCTAGTGATATTTTAGATGGAGTTGAATTCCTCAGTTGCAATGAAGATGCGCTATAACTTACTTTTTAATATCGATATGAAATTTAAATACCCTGCGCTCTGCCGCCCAATTCATAAAGTCAAATTTTTCTGTGAGCAAACAATTTTAAATTAAACTCCATCTATTTAAGGTTGGAGGAAAGGAGATTAAATCTCCTGCAACGGAAACGTTTTTTTCACTGTAAAAGCAATAAAATTGTGGAACTCATTACCAAAGGAGTTAGTGAATGCCAATACCCTAGATACATTTAAAAATAGTCTGGATACATTTCTGTATATAAACAAAATTCATGGATATGATTGCTAGTATTAAATGAGTCACCTTTTAGTGGGGTTATTTAAGCTTAACTGGAGCTTTTGTAAGTATTTTAGATTTGTATAGATTGAACTCGATGGACTTCGGTCTTTTTCAACCTCATCTACTATGTTACTATGTTAAAATATCACTTACATTACAGATCTGTTTTGGTAAAGGGGAGAGTTTACCATTACTTTAAAAAAAATATAAATATTGCCTAAATATGATTTTACATGTTTTCAGCTACTTAACTGTCCAATGCACTTATATATGCACTTCTAAAAATGTACACATATGTATTTATATATACATATGTACACACATATAAGCACACACACATATATACAGTATATAAATATACATATGTACACACATATAAACACACACACATATATACAGTATATAAATATACATATGTACACACATATAAACACACACACATATATACAGTATATACATATACATACTGTATGTACACACATATAAACACACACACATATATACAGTATATAAATATACATATGTACACACATATAAACACACGCACATATATACAGTATATAAATATACATATGTACACACATATAAACAACCCCCCCACACACATGTATGCAGTATATAAATATACATATGTACACATATATAAACACACACACACATATACAGCATATAAATATATATATGTACACACATATAAACACACACACACATACAGTATATAAATATACATATGTACACACATATAAACACACACACATATATACAGTATATAAATATACATATGTACACACATATAAACACACATACACATATATACAGTATATAAATATACAAATGTACACACATAAAAACACACACACATATATACAGTATATAAATATACATATGTACACACATATAAACATACACACATATATACATTTTATACATATATATATGTACACACATATAAACACACACATATATACAGTATATAAATATACATATGTACACACATATAAACACACACACATATATACAGTATATAAATATACATATGTACACACATATAAACACACACACATATATACAGTATATAAATATGCATACTGTATGTACACACATATAAACACACACACATATATACAGTATATAAATATACATATGTACACACATATAAACACACACACATATATACAGTATATACATATACATATGTACACACATATATACAGTATATAAATATACATATCTACACACATATAAACACACACACACATATATACAGTATATAAATATACATATGTACACACAAATAAACACACACACATATATACAGTATATAAATATACATACTGTATGTACACACATATAAACACACACAAATATATACAGTATATAAATATACATATGTACACACATATAAACACACACACATATATAAAGTATATAAATATACATATGTACACACATATAAACACACACACATATATACAGTATATAAATATACATATGTACACACATATACACTCACACATATATACAGTATATAAATATACATATGTACACACATATAAACACACACACATATATACAGTATATAAATATACATATGTACACACATATAAACACACACACATATATACAGTATATAAATATACATATGTACACACATATAAACACACACAGATATATACAGTATATAAATATACATATGTACACACATATAAACACACACACATATATACAGTATATAAATATACATATGTACACACATATAAACACACACACATATATACAGTATATAAATATACATATGTACACACATATACACACACACATATATACAGTATATAAATATACATATGTACACACATATACACACACACATATATACAGTATATAAATATACATATGTACACACATATAAACACACACACATATAAACAGTATATAAATATACATATGTACACACATATAAACACACACACATATATACAGTATATAAATATACATATGTACACAGTCACACATATACACACACACACATATATATAGTATATAAATATACATATGTATACATATATACACACACACATATATACAGTATATAAATATAACACACAGAGAAAACCCAGCACTCACTTACAAGCTCTCAGCTAAGATTTAAAAGCAAATATGGAAAGGTTAGTCACCGCATCTGGCCAAATGGGACAAGCTCAGGTACCACGTCAAGGTCCTTTCCAATACCTGAGACCCTAAAACAGCCACACAATGCAAGCTTTCAAATCCAAACAAACTGAAAACAAGGGAAGGGTGCACAGGAATATGTAACCACCCTAGACATATACAAAACACGGAAGGGAACTGCACTCTCATACCGGACCGGGTACACATCCCATGACCCTGCAACATGCTCAGCCCTGGGTGCCGCTGGCACTCACAGGAAGCTGTGCTGTCCCCAGAGCCACAAGCAGTTAACCCCAGACAGGTCTGGGTGCAAGAACCATAGGGAAAATTACAAAACAAATTAATACAACACACAGAGAAAACCCAGCACTCACTTACAAACTCTCAGCTAAGATTTAAAAGCAAAAATGGAAAGGTTAGTCACCGCATCTGGCCAAATGAGACAAGCCCAGGTACCACGTCAAGGTCCTTTCCAATACCTGAGACCCTAAAACAGCCACACAATGCAAGCTTTCAAATCCAAACAAACTGAAAAAAAGGGAAGGATGCACAGGAATATGTAACCACCCTAGACATATACAAAACACGGAAGGGAACTGCACTCTCATACCGGACCGGGTACACATCCCATAACCCTGCAACATGCTCAGCCCTGGGTGCCGCTGGCACTCACAGGAAGCTGTGCTGTCCCCAGAGCCACAAGCAGTAAACCCCAGACAGGTCTGGGTGCAAGAACCATAGGGAAAATTACAAAACAAATTAATACAACACACAGAGAAAACCCAACACTCATTTACAAGCTCTCAGCTAAGATTTAAAAGCAAAAATGGAAAGGTTAGTCACCGCATCTGGCCAAATGGGACAAGCTCAGGTACCACATCAAGGTCCTTTCCAATACCTGAGACCCTAAAACAGCCACACAATGCAAGCTTTCAAATCCAAACAAACTGAAAACAAGGGAAGGGTGCACAGGAATATGTAACCACCCTAGACATATACAAAACACGGAAGGGAACTGCACTCTCATACCGGACCGGGTACACATCCCATGACCCTGCAACATGCTCAGCCCTGGGTGCCGCTGGCACTCACAGGAAGCTGTGCTGTCCCCAGAGCCACAAGTTCTTGTAAGTGAGAGCTTGTAAGTGAGTGCTGGGTTTTCTCTGTGTGTTGTATTAATTTGTTTTGTAATTTTCCCTATGGTTCTTGCACCCAGACCTGTCTGGGGTTAACTGCTTGTGGCTCTGGGGACAGCACAGCTTCCTGTGAGTGCCAGCGGCACCCAGGGCTGAGCATGTTGCAGGGTCATGGGATGTGTACCCGGTCCGGTATGAGAGTGCAGTTCCCTTCCGTGTTTTGAATATGTCTAGGGTGGTTACATATTCCTGTGCACCCTTCCCTTGTTTTCAGTTTGTTTGGATTTGAAAGCTTGCATTGTGTGGCTGTTTTAGGGTCTCAGGTATTGGAAAGGACCTTGACGTGGTACCTGAGCTTGTCCCATTTGGCCAGATGCGGTGACTAACCTTTCCATTTTTGCTTTTAAATCTTAGCTGAGAGCTTGTAAGTGAGTGCTGGGTTTTCTCTGTGTGTTGTATTAATTTGTTTTGTAATTTTCCCTATGGTTCTTGCACCCAGACCTGTCTGGGGTTAACTGCTTGTGGCTCTGGGGACAGCACAGCTTCCTGTGAGTGCCAGCGGCACCCAGGGCTGAGCATGTTGCAGGGTCATAGGATGTGTACCCGGTCCGGTATGAGAGTGCAGTTCCCTTCCGTGTTTTGTATATGTCTAGGGTGGTTACATATTCCTGTGCACCCTTCCCTTGTTTTCAGTTTGTTTGGATTTGAAAGCTTGCATTGTGTGGCTGTTTTAGGGTCTCAGGTATTGGAAAGGACCTTGATGTGGTACCTGAGCTTGTCCCATTTGGCCAGATGCGGTGACTAACCTTTCCATTTTTGCTTTTAAATCTTAGCTGAGAGCTTGTAAGTGAGTGCTGGGTTTTCTCTGTGTGTTGTATTAATTTGTTTTGTAATTTTCCCTATGGTTCTTGCACCCAGACCTGTCTGGGGTTAACTGCTTGTGGCTCTGGGGACAGCACAGCTTCCTGTGAGTGCCAGCGGCACCCAGGGCTGAGCATGTTGCAGGGTCATGGGATGTGTACCCGGTCCGGTATGAGAGTGCAGTTCCCTTCCGTGTTTTGAATATGTCTAGGGTGGTTACATATTCCTGTGCACCCTTCCCTTGTTTTCAGTTTGTTTGGATTTGAAAGCTTGCATTGTGTGGCTGTTTTAGGGTCTCAGGTATTGGAAAGGACCTTGACGTGGTACCTGAGCTTGTCCCATTTGGCCAGATGCGGTGACTAACCTTTCCATTTTTGCTTTTAAATCTTAGCTGAGAGCTTGTAAGTGAGTGCTGGGTTTTCTCTGTGTGTTGTATTAATTTGTTTTGTAATTTTCCCTATGGTTCTTGCACCCAGACCTGTCTGGGGTTAACTGCTTGTGGCTCTGGGGACAGCACAGCTTCCTGTGAGTGCCAGCGGCACCCAGGGCTGAGCATGTTGCAGGGTCATGGGATGTGTACCCGGTCCGGTATGAGAGTGCAGTTCCCTTCCGTGTTTTGTATATGTCTAGGGTGGTTACATATTCCTGTGCACCCTTCCCTTGTTTTCAGTTTGTTTGGATTTGAAAGCTTGCATTGTGTGGCTGTTTTAGGGTCTCAGGTATTGGAAAGGACCTTGATGTGGTACCTGAGCTTGTCCCATTTGGCCAGATGCGGTGACTAACCTTTCCATTTTTGCTTTTAAATCTTAGCTGAGAGCTTGTAAATGAGTGTTGGGTTTTCTCTGTGTGTTGTATTAATTTGTTTTGTAATTTTCCCTATGGTTCTTGCACCCAGACCTGTCTGGGGTTTACTGCTTGTGGCTCTGGGGACAGCACAGCTTCCTGTGAGTGCCAGCGGCACCCAGGGCTGAGCATGTTGCAGGGTCATGAGATGTGTACCCGGTCCGGTATGAGAGTGCAGTTCCCTTCCGTGTTTTGTATATGTCTAGGGTGGTTACATATTCCTGTGCACCCTTCCCTTGTTTTCAGTTTGTTTGGATTTGAAAGCTTGCATTGTGTGGCTGTTTTAGGGTCTCAGGTATTGGAAAGGACCTTGACGTGGTACCTGAGCTTGTCCCATTTGGCCAGATGCGGTGACTAACCTTTCCATTTTTGCTTTTAAATCTTAGCTGAGAGCTTGTAAGTGAGTGCTGGGTTTTCTCTGTGTGTTGTATTAATTTGTTTTGTAATTTTCCCTATGGTTCTTGCACCCAGACCTGTCTGGGGTTAACTGCTTGTGGCTCTGGGGACAGCACAGCTTCCTGTGAGTGCCAGCGGCACCCAGGGCTGAGCATGTTGCAGGGTCATGGGATGTGTACCCGGTCCGGTATGAGAGTGCAGTTCCCTTCCGTGTTTTGTATATGTCTAGGGTGGTTACATATTCCTGTGCACCCTTCCCTTGTTTTCAGTTTGTTTGGATTTGAAAGCTTGCCTTGTGTGGCTGTTTTAGGGTCTCAGGTATTGGAAAGGACCTTGACGTGGTACCTGAGCTTGTCCCATTTGGCCAGATGCGGTGACTAACCTTTCCATTTTTGCTTTTAAATCTTAGCTGAGAGCTTGTAAGTGAGTGCTGGGTTTTCTCTGTGTGTTGTATTAATTTGTTTTGTAATTTTCCCTATGGTTCTTGCACCCAGACCTGTCTGGGGTTTACTGCTTGTGGCTCTGGGGACAGCACAGCTTCCTGTGAGTGCCAGCGGCACCCAGGGCTGAGCATGTTGCAGGGTCATGGGATTTGTACCCGGTCCGGTATGAGAGTGCAGTTCCCTTCCGTGTTTTGTATATGTCTAGGGTGGTTACATATTCCTGTGCACCCTTCCCTTGTTTTCAGTTTGTTTGGATTTGAAAGCTTGCATTGTGTGGCTGTTTTAGGGTCTTAGGTATTGGAAAGAACCTTGACGTGGTACCTGAGCTTGTCCCATTTGGCCAGATGCGGTGACTAACCTTTCCATTTTTGCTTTTAAATCTTAGCTGAGAGCTTGTAAGTGAGTGCTGGGTTTTCTCTGTGTGTTGTATTAATTTGTTTTGTAATTTTCCCTATGGTTCTTGCACCCAGACCTGTCTGGGGTTAACTGCTTGTGGCTCTGGGGACAGCACAGCTTCCTGTGAGTGCCAGCGGCACCCAGGGCTGAGCATGTTGCAGGGTAATGGGATGTGTACCCGGTCCGGTATGAGAGTGCAGTTCCCTTCCGTGTTTTGTATATGTCTAGGGTGGTTACATATTCCTGTGCACCCTTCCCTTGTTTTCAGTTTGTTTGGATTTGAAAGCTTGCATTGTGTGGCTGTTTTAGGGTCTCAGGTATTGGAAAGGACCTTGACGTGGTACCTGAGCTTGTCCCATTTGGCCAGATGCGGTGACTAACCTTTCCATTTTTGCTTTTAAATCTTAGCTGAGAGCTTGTAAGTGAGTGCTGGGTTTTCTCTGTGTGTTGTATTAATTTGTTTTGTAATTTTCCCTATGGTTCTTGCACCCAGACCTGTCTGGGGTTAACTGCTTGTGGCTCTGGGGACAGCACAGCTTCCTGTGAGTGCCAGCGGCACCCAGGGCTGAGCATGTTGCAGGGTCATGGGATGTGTACCCGGTCCGGTATGAGAGTGCAGTTCCCTTCCGTGTTCAGTATATAAATATACATATGTACACTCATATAAACACACACACATATATACAGTATATAAATATACATATGTACACACATATAAACACACACACACATATATACAGTATATAAATATACAAATGTACACACGTATAAACACACACATATATATATATAGTATATAAATATACATATGTACACACATATAAACACACACATATATAAAGTATATAAATATACATATGTACACACATATAAACACACACAGATATATACAGTATATAAATATACATATGTACACACATATAAACACACACATATATATACAGTATATAAATATACATATGTACACACATATAAACACACACAGATATATACAGTATATAAATATACATATGTACCACTATTGTGCTGCTCCTCGACACCACCGCCACTAAATAAAGTTATTAACCCCTATTCCGCCGCTCCCAGACACCACTAAATAAACGTATTAAACCCTAAACCTCTGGCCTCCCACATCACCACCACTAACTAAACCTATTAACTCCTTAACTGTCAGCCCCCACATCGCCATAAACTAAATTAAGCTATTAACCCCTAAACCTAACAACCCGCTAACTTTAAATGAAAATTACAACATCCCTATCTTACTTGTAGAATTAAAATAAACTATTTTAAAATATTAATTAACCTACCCTAACTATTATACTATGATTAAATTAAACTACCAATTAAATTAACTAAATTACATATTAAAAAACCTTAACCCTACTCAAATTATTTAAATATACTATTAAACCTCATTATAAGTACTACATTACCAAAAGAAACAAAAACTATGTTACAAAAAAACCAAACACTAAATTAGGAAAATTAAAAAACCACATTATCAAAAATAAAAAAAGAATTACACCTAATCTAATAGCCCTATCGAAATAAAAAAGCCCCCCCAAAATAAAAAAAACCCCTAGCCTAGAATAATTTACCAATGGACCTTAAAAGGGCCTTTTGTGGGGCATTGCCCCAAATAAATCAGCTCTTTTACCTGTAAAAAAATAATACAAACACCCCCAACAGTAAAACCCACCACCCAACCAACCAACCCCCCCAAATAAAAAATCTAAAATAACCTAAGCTCCCCATTGCCCTGAAAAGGGCATTTGTATGGGCATTAGCGCTGCGGAATCTGTTGGCGCTCTTCAAATACCTGATAATAATAATAATAATTGCCCTTAAAAGGGCATTTAGCTCTTTTACATACCCAGATCCTAATCTAAAAATAAAACCCACCCAAAAAACCCTTAAATAAACCTAACACTAACCCCTGACGATCCACTTACAGTTATTGAAGTCTCGCTTGAAGGATCCATCCAGCCGGCAAGAAGTCTTCATCCAGGCGACCTCATCGATTTTCATCCAGCCAGCAAAGTCCTCATCCAGGTGGCAAGAAGTCATCATCCAGATGGCATCTTCTATCTTCATCCATCCTGCGCGGAGTGGGTCCATCCTGAAGATTTCAATCAGACAATAGGATTAGAGCTACTAAAATCATATTAGCTGTTCCTATCAGCCAATAGGATTTGAGCAGCTCTCATTCAATCATATATATATATTTATGATTATATATATATATATATATATATATATATATATATATATATATATATATATATATATGTATTGATATATACAGATATAAATAGAAATATATATTTATAAATACATAGGACATAATTCCCTTATGTGAAGAACATTGTAATGTGAAATATTTACAGTAAATACAAAGTTAAAGTGATGGTAAATTCTCCCTTTATAAAAACAGATCCGTAATGCTAGTGATATTTTAGATGGAGTTGAATTCCTCAGTTGTAATGAAGATGCGCTATAACTTACTTTTTAATATCGATATGAAATTAAAATACCCTGCGCTCTGCCGCCCAATTCATAAAGTCAAATTTTTCTGTGAGCAAATAATTTTAAATTAAACTCCATCTATTTAAGGTTGGAGGAAAGGAGATTAAATCTCCTGCAACGGAAACGTTTTTTTTTCACTGTAAGAGCAATAAAATTGTGGAACTCATTACCAAAGGAGTTAGTGAATGCCAATACCCTAGATACATTTAAAAATAGTCTGGATACATTTCTGTATATAAACAAAATTCATGGATATGATTGCTAGTATTAAATGAGTCACCTTTTAGTGGGGTTATTTAAGCTTAACTGGAGCTTTTTGTAAGTATTTTAGATTTGTATAGATTGAACTCGATGGACTTCGGTCTTTTTTCAACCTCATCTACTATGTTACTATGTTAAAATATCACTTACATTACAGATCTGTTTTGGTTAAGGGGAGAGTTTACCATTACTTTAAAAAAAATATAAATATTGCCTAAATATGATTTTACATGTTTTCAGCTACTTAACTGTCCAATGCACTTATATATGCACTTCTAAATATGTACACATATGTATTTATATATACATATGTACACACATATAAACACACACACATATATACAGTATATAAATATACATATGTACACACATATAAACACACACACATATATATAGTATATAAATATACATATGTACACACACGCTGTGGAATCTGTTGGCGCTCTACAAATAACCGATAATAATAATAACATATAAACACACACACATATATACAGTATATACATATACATACTGTATGTACACACATATAAACACACACATATATACAGTATATAAATATACATATGTACACACATATAAGCACACACACATATATACAGTATATAAATATACATATGTACACACATATAAACACACACATATATACAGTATATAAATATACATATGTACACACATATACACACACACATATATACAGTATATAAATATCCATATGTACACACATATAAACACACACATATATACAGTATATAAATATACATATGTACACACATATAAACAACCCCCCCCACACACACACATATATAGTATATAAATATACATATGTACACACATATAAACACACACACACACACACACATATACAGCATATAAATATATATATGTACACACATATAAACACACACACATATACAGTATATAAATATACATATGTACACACATATAAACACACACACATATATACAGTATATAAATATACATATGTACACACATATAAACATACACACATATATACATTTTATAAATATACATATGTACACACATATAAAGACACACATATATACAGTATATAAATAAACATATGTACACACATATAAACACACACACATATATACAGTATATAAATATACAAATGTACACACATATAAACACACAAACATATATACAGTATATAAATATGCATACTGTATGTACACACATATAAACACATACACATATATACAGTATATAAATATACATATCTACACACATATAAACACACACACATATACAGTATATAAATATACATATGTACACACATATATACAGTATATAAATATACATATCTACACACATATAAACACACACACATATACAGTATATAAATATACATATGTACACACATATAAACACACACACATATATACAGTATATAATTATACATATGTACACACATATAAACACACACACATATATACATTATATAAATATACATATGTACACACATATAAACACACACACATATATACAGTATAAATATACATACTGTATGTACACACATATAAACACACACACATATATACAGTATATAAATATACATATGTACACACATATAAACACACACACATATATACAGTATATAAATATACATATGTACACACATATAAACACACACACACACATATATATATAGTATATAAATATACATATGTACACACATATAAACACACACACACATATATACAGTATATAAATATACAAATGTACACACATATAAACACACACACACATATATACAGTATATAAATATACATATGTACACACATATAAACACACACACACATATATACAGTATATAAATATACATATGTACACACATATAAACACACACACATATATACAGTATATAAATATACATATGTACACACATATAAACATACACACATATATACATTTTATAAATATACATATGTACACACATATAAACACACACACATATATACAGTATATAAATAAACATATGTACACACATATAAACACACAAACATATATACAGTATATAAATAAACAAATGTACACACATATAAACACACAAACATATATACAGTATATACATATGCATACTGTATGTACACACATATAAAAACATACACATATATACAGTATATAAATATACTTATGTACACACATATAAACACACACACATATATACAGTATATAAATATACATATGTACACACATATAGAGTATACAGTATATAAATATACATATCTACACACATATAAACACACACACACATATACGGTATATAAATATACATATGTACACACATATAAACACACACACACATATATACAGTATATAATTATACACATGTACACACATATAAACACACACACATATATACAGTATATAAATATACATATGTACACACATATAAACATACACACATATATACAGTATATAAATATACATACTGTATGTACACACATATAAACACACACATATATATATATATACAGTATATAAATATACATATGTACACACATATAAACACACACACACATATATACAGTATATAAATATACAAATGTACACACATATAAACACACACACACATATATACAGTATATAAATATACATATGTACACACATATAAACACACACACACATATATACAGTATATAAATATACATATGTACACACATATAAACACACACACATATATACAGTATATAAATATACATATGTACACACATATAAACATACACACATATATACATTTTATAAATATACATATGTACACACATATAAACACACACACATATATACAGTATATAAATAAACATATGTACACACATATAAACACACAAACATATATACAGTATATAAATAAACAAATGTACACACATATAAACACACAAACATATATACAGTATATACATATGCATACTGTATGTACACACATATAAAAACATACACATATATACAGTATATAAATATACTTATGTACACACATATAAACACACACACATATATACAGTATATAAATATACATATGTACACACATATAGAGTATACAGTATATAAATATACATATCTACACACATATAAACACACACACACATATACGGTATATAAATATACATATGTACACACATATAAACACACACACACATATATACAGTATATAATTATACACATGTACACACATATAAACACACACACATATATACAGTATATAAATATACATATGTACACACATATAAACATACACACATATATACAGTATATAAATATACATACTGTATGTACACACATATAAACACACACATATATATATATATACAGTATATAAATATACATATGTACACACATATAAACACACACACATATATACAGTATATAAATATACATATGTACACACATATAAACACACACACATATATACAGTATATAAATATACATATGTACACACATATAAACACACACACACACATATATACAGTATATAAATATACATATGTACACACATATAAACACACACACATATATAGAGTATATAAATATACAAATGTACACACATATAAACACACACATATATACAGTATATAAATATGCATACTGTATGTACAAATAGAAAAACGGTAATCCTGGAGTGAATCAATAAAACGTCTTTATTACAAAAAAGATAAAAACGAAAGGCATACACACAAAAAGGCACAGCAGGTATGGCACTGTCTGGCTTACGCGTTTCGGCTTTGAGCCGTAGTCATAGCCTGTAGTGCTATGTGACACACCTATTAAATACACAAACCTAAAATCTAATTGGTTAAAAGAAATTCAAACACACCTGTTGATTACCTAATCCATACAATGTAAGACTATATTCTACAACACCTCCATAGCAAATTGAGCAGTACCGAAAGCATACTATTATTTGGAATACAGCGTGACAGGGGAATGCAAAAGGGAAACGCCAGGAGATAAATGCCATAGTTAAAGCAAAGGCACATATTATTACACAGAAAATACAAAAAATGCACATAGTGACCTGAAGTTCAAAGAGTGTGGTGACATAGGAGCTAAGCTACATAGAGGATCATAAGTACTCAAACTAACCTGTAAACATTATTAATGGGAATACAATGAGAGTATAAGAAAGAGACTGTTAGACATTCTCCAATAAAGTGCTTGTTAGGGTAGTATTGGGTAAATAAAACCTAAATTGGTGTGCCTGAAAATTAATAACCAAATGTTGTATGAGAGTCACATACATAAAATACATATGAGAAATACACAACTCAAACTAGTATACAGGGACCTAACGAGTGAGTTTACCACAAATTCATGATGTCATACTTGGAGTTGAGGCCACTGGGAATACGAGTGCCCATAGTAAAAATCCAATATGCCTCCCTCAGCTCCAGTATGCGATCAATTGAACCACCTCTTTTGGGTCTGTGAACCCTCTCAATAGCACTCCAAGAAAAAGAAGAGAGATTGCCTCCATGATATACCCCAAAATGCTGTACTACAGGGGTACTTGATTTAGCTGTAGTGAAAGAGGAAAGATGTTCCCTAATTCTAGTATTTACATCTCTAGAAGTGAGACCTATATATTGATTTCTGCATGATGAGCAGTTTAGTACGTATATGACATTAGTACAGGTGCAATTTAGAAGTGTTTTGATGTTAAATGTTTTTCCTGTAACATAACTTGTGAAAGTATTCCCTGTACGTGCAAGATCACAGGGTTTGCACTTCTTGTGACCACATTTGTGCATACCCTGATGTCTAATCCAAGAACAGGTATCCTTAGTGTTAGTAGGCAACACAGTAGGAGACAGCAGAGAACCCAGAGTGGAACTTTCCTGTATGCACACCTCACCCCACTTTTAACTGTTTCAATTAATTTGTCGTCAGCCTGTAGGATTTTAAAATGTTTGCGTATAATGGAGCAGATGTCATTGTATTGCCCACTATGTGTGGTAACAAAGGTGACTCCTTTGAAAGACTTCGAGTAAGTATCCTGTCTTTCAGCCAGGAGACTAGCTCTAGTTTTGAAGTTCACTGAGTGTTTAGCCCTACAGATGGCTTTTTTAGGGTATTTTCTTTGCTGTAACCTGGATTCAAGGTCCCTAGTTAGTATCCTAAAGTCGCTGTCATCTGAACAGTTTCTTTTAAGCCTGATCATCTCCCCCTTGGCAATCGCTTCAGGGACATGTTTTGGATGACAACTTGTACCAAAAAGCACTGAGTTCCCTGAGATAGGTTTTGTTACAGCACCAGTCACCTCATCTTTTAAGCCAAGCTCACCCTTCGGCTTCTTATAATCAACTACCAACAGTGTACCAAGGGTTAATACCAGATGAACAATGTCCTGCATACAGAATCAGCACTTCACAACCTTGATAAGTTTCCCTGCAAACATGAGACCAAGCTCCACATTTCAGGTTTAAAACAGAAAGACTACTTTATTTGAAGGCAGCACACAGATTTATACACCCTGGCTTCAGGTTACAGAGCCCATGGGTTTAACAGTAAAGCAAACATATGAACAATGCATCAAACCTCTAACAATTGTCTATTCACAGGTAAAACAGATTAACATATTAAGTTAATTAACTAGGGAAGAACGTTTACTCAGACAATCTGATGTTGGGCAGTCTAGTTAACATAATCACACAAGGACACAATCAGTTTACCCAGACAGACTCCTGAGACACAATCAGATCTGAAACATACATAGAATACATCTTATTACAGAATATAGGAACAGTTCTTATTAGCTATAAAGTCTTTTATGCCCACTTGGCTTATAGAGTCACAATTGCTCCCAAAAGGTGCACTCACACCCTGTACCCATCCTGTATTTATGGATACAGGGTGACATAGACATAAGACAGAGTTATGAAAGTACATGGGGTGTCCAGCATATAAAATTCCATATTTCCATGCAGTCTCTGGGTATCCTTAAGCCCATGTACCTCCAGCCCAAAGAATGTTCTATAACAGGCCCTCCAATGTACAGTGGCGAGATTGGTTTCATCACATCTCTCCCCTTTTCCAAACAGACTAACAGGGTATCTGACCTCCTGTCGGTCAGTGCCCTGGTTAGTCCAGCAACCCAGCCATAAAACACAATTAATAGTACAGCCCACCCACAATAAATGGTTACTACACCTGAAAACTTGTCCATGTCCAGGTGCCTCACCACAGCTGTGTGGGGGACTGGCACGCTGAATTGGTGGGTTGCGAGGTGGGCAGAGACCAGCTGTACTCTGCCCGGGTGCCAGCACTACCATGGAAGTAGCCTGGTGGGAGCCTGGTTGCTGGAGGGGGAGACCGATCATCTCCCCTTTGGCTAAACAGCCCTGTTGCTGGGGGACAGGACCAACTGTCCCTACCCCTTGTAACGCAGCCTGCCGCTGGGGAATGGAGTCTGGGCTCCCAATTCCCTGTATATTCCTCTGCTGCTGGGGGACAGGACCAACTGTCTCTGCCCCCTGTAACTCAGCCTGCCGCTGGGGAATGGAGTCTGGGCTCCCAATTCCCTGCAGGACCGGTGGAGAGACCTCGGTCCCATCTCCACCGGCCACCTGGGGTCCTTCCCAGTAAATCTCCACAATATCTTCCCAGCTGAATGGGTCTGGATCTGGGTCTTTCACCTTGCTGTCCTGCTGAGCCTTCCCAATGGAGTGGAAGAGATCTCGGTAGTCCTGCTCCAGTTCCCACTCCAGGGCTGCTAAGTGAGCCAGGTCTGGCTCTACTTCATGGGGGTCAGCCCAGTCATGCCTAGCCTCCCTCTCATAGAAAATGTCCTGAAGTCTGGTCTGCGCAGGGCTCCCAAAGTCAGGCTCTGCAAAGGACTCCCATAACAAGCCAGGACCATCAAACTCCTCTCCCTCTGGTTTGTCATGCTCAGCTGTCCAGGGTATATACTGTGCCATATACCACCAGAGCGCCTGGTAGGCATCCTCCAGCCATAGCTCCTGAAATGCCCGGTGCTCTAGTGCCTTCACCCATTCCTCCAGGGGCTGCTCTCCCAGGAAGGGCATCCGCAGGGCCACTTGCTTCTGCAACCGCTGCTCTTCACTGGGGAGACTCTTACCCTGCTGGTATTGTACATTATCCAGGGCCTGGTACCAGATGCCTTTCCTTAATGCATCCCGGCCATCCAGGTCCTCCTCCTCATATAACACCGCTGGTTCCATTCTGTTGCTTTTAGGGTCGCTGTACTGGGACATGCGTTGCCCCCAACTTGTAAATCCTCGGAATGGTGTCTCCTGTAGCTGTCCTTCTGGCTGTAGGATCAATCCCACCGCTGCCACCAATGTTACGGTACCAACAGTGTACCAAGGGTTAATACCAGATGAACAATGTCCTGCATACAGAATCAGCACTTCACAACCTTGATCAGTTTCCCTGCAAACATGAGACCAAGCTCCACATTTCAGGTTTAAAACAGAAAGACTACTTTATTTGAAGGCAGCACACAGATTTATACACCCTGGCTTCAGGTTACAGAGGCCATGGGTTTAACAGTAAAGCAAACATATGAACAATGCATCAAACCTCTAACAATTGTCTATTCACAGGTAAAACAGATTAACATATTAAGTTAATTAACTAGGGAAGAACGTTTACTCAGACAATCTGATGTTGGGCAGTCTAGTTAACATAATCACACAAGGACACAATCAGTTTACCCAGAAAGACTCCTGAGACACAATCAGATCTGAAACATACATAGAATACATCTTATTACAGAATATAGGAACAGTTCTTATTAGCTATAAAGTCTTTTATGCCCACTTGGCTTATAGAGTCACAATTGCTCCCAAAAGGTGCACTCACACCCTGTACCCATCCTGTATTTATGGATACAGGGTGACATAGACATAAGACAGAGTTATGAAAGTACATGGGGTGTCCAGCATATAAAATTCCATATTTCCATGCAGTCTCTGGGTATCCTTAAGCCCATGTACCTCCAGCCCAAAGAATGTTCTATAACAGGCCCTCCAATGTACAGTGGCGAGATTGGTTTCGTCACAGGTTTCCTGTAGGAAACTGTTTTAACTTTGCCATTGGGGAGCCCTATAAGGGTAAGATCTAAGAAATTGACAGTCTTGTCATTAGATTCAAATGTAAATCTGAGATTCATATCATTTAGATTAAGATATGTGCAAAATTCTTCTGCTTGAATTTGTGTTCCTGTCCATATGAAGATCAAATCGTCTATATATCTCTTGTATGTAGATACATAGGCACGGAAAGGGTTACTATCTCCAAAGATGTGGAAAAACTCCCAGAATCCTAGGAAAAGATTAGCATACAAGGGGGCAAATTTCGCCCCCATCGCTGTTCCATATCTTTGGAGATAGTACACCCCCTCAAACACAAAATAATTGTGTGTAAGGAGGAACCCCACTACCTTCACGATGAAACAATTAAAATCTTCAGTGTAATCAGCGAAGTTCTCTAGAAAAAAGCATATTGCATTTAAACCTTTGTCATGTGGTATGCACGAGTAGAGTGAGACAGCATCCACAGTCAACCATCTAGAATGTGATGTCCAAACAACATCTTCCATTAACTGTAACACATGTTTTGTGTCCCGCAAGTATGAGGGCAGAGAAGTTACAATCGGCTGTAGGATGCTGTCCACCCACTCAGATAAATTGCACAACAGGGAATCAACCCCACTCACAATTGGGCGACCCTTCACTTCAGAGAGGGACTTGTGGACTTTGGGAAAATGATGAAAAGCTGGGATTTTTGGAAAGTCAGGAACCAAATATGCAAAAGTTGTCGAATCGATAAAACCTGATTCCACTCCCTCATCCAAAAGATCAATAAGATCCCTCCTGAAGACAGAAGTTGGATCACATTTAAGGATGGAGTATTCATACTTATTGTTAAGTTGTCTTAATGCCTCTGCAACATAGGCTTCACGGTCAAGTACAACAGTCATGCCACCTTTATCGGCTTTTCTTATGGTAATACTGGAGTTATCTTTTAGCTCCTTAACTGCTGTTCTTTCCCTGAAACTTAGGTTGTTCTTTGGGCGTTTATTGGTCTGTTTTAAGGCAATAAGATCATGCTCCACCCTATTGTAGAAGGTTTCTACAATATTACCCCTTACCTGTATGGGGTAAAAAGTAGATTTACCCTTCATAGAAGGGCCTCTACTTTGTGTACCTTGTATGTTATGGAGGGACTCTGACTGTAATTGTTGAAGAGAGACCACATCACAGGTTTGTGAAAAGGAGAGAGATTCAGTGTGAGCTGAAGCCCCCTGTTGTTCAAAGTCAGCAACCTCTGTAGTATTAGCAAAAAAATTCTTCAAAGTGATATTTCTAATGAATTTATTTAAATCCAATAAGGTTTTAAAAACGTCAAAATCATTAGTGGGTGAAAAGTTAAGACCCAAACTAAGTACTTTCAATTGCTCAATAGTGAGCGATATAGATGAAAGATTGATCACATTGTTATATGTGGCATTCTTTGAGATTGGTTTGGCTTGTCTCAACTGGTATCTCTGCTGTCCCTGTGAATTGTAAGCTTGTGTCTTGGGATTGGTTCCCCCCCCCCCCTTTGTGTGTAATCTGGTCCTGGGGAAAAACCTGTTCCATAAGACCTATATTCCCTGTTTGTGCAGCAGTGTAGTGTAAGCCAGGCGGGGGTACAGATGCTGGGTACATAGAATAATTAGAATTGTGTTTGGGAATAAGTGTTTGTGATGTCTCAGCTGAATATATGGAGGAGGTAGTGTCAGACCTATTTGCAATTTGTAAATTACTCTGTGTCTCTCCTACAAACGGAGGTTTATTGGTAGTATTTACACTATCAATCAGACCTTGTGTTTGAGTATTTGATGCTTCATCACTACCATCTGTACTATACTCAGTATCACTTCCAGTAAAAGTTACATTTCTAGCATTGTTTGTTTGTCTTTGTTTATTCCTATGTCCCCTTCTTCTCCTCCCAAACCTGGGCTGATTTTGTCTAAGTGTGGCCCTTTGTTTTTTGCTCCATATGTATACTGTGTTGTTAAGATAGTCATTTTTATCTCTAAGAAATTAGGTATGTTTCCTCTCCATGATTGTGGATCTGCTGGTAGCTAGGATGCCTCTAAGGATATTATCAAATTTAGCAAAATCAGGGACTGTACTACGTAAGTTTAATTCTGCCTGTAACTCTGCAATTTCTGATTTAACTTTTTCAAGTTGTTTAACTTTATACTGTAACATAAGAAGCATCAGATTCAGTGAACAATTAGATAAAACTTGGTTCCATTCTTCTACAAAATCTTTATCATTACAATCCACATCAAAAGTGGGGAATTTAAAGATTCGTAGGCCTCTTGGGATCATTTTTAATGAACGGTATTTCTCAATTGTCCAAATGTCCCACTGAATTTTAGACTCTTTAATTAGTAGATTCTCCATCATGTCAAAAAGTGAGCTGAGTGCTAGCACACTCTTATCCTCAGAGAAAATCACTTCACTGTTTACAGTCCCTTCTTGTCTCGCTGTGTAAGGCATCAAGGAATAAAATTGCTGAATATGAGGTTGTATAGGAGGTTGTATAGAAGTGTGAGCCATTTCGTCCATACTGCTGTGGGGAGCCCAAAACTAGTGTGATGTGTGTGTAGATTGTTGGTACTGCCAGCAAAGTACCCAAAATAGTCAAGCATACAAAGAGGAAAAAACTCAGTAGCGCAAAAAACAATATGTGGTTGATAACCACTAGTATCCAGCTTAATATATGGTATGTTACAATAGTTTATCCAGCCTTCAGATCAAAGCGGTATGACGGTTTCGGATAGCCAAAGAAGCAAGTACCGGAGTAAGTCCCCCCACTGCTGCCCAAGCCTGCTTTCTTCTTACCGGAATTAATGGGATCTGCGATGCACGGGTACCTTATACCTCCTCCGAGTGCTCGTCTCTCCACCGGCTCAGCTGCTTGGCGTCCTCGTGGGTATGGGAATGTTCAGCGTCTCTCCTGATCGCCTTTCACTGGACGCCGAATCCTATTGGCTGGTAGTGATGTCAGTCAACTAGAGCCAATCTATGGTGTGAATAGAACTGAAAGTCCACCAGTAGCTGTAAGTAGAAAACACACACCTCCCCACAGCACGATCATCCAGGAAAAACTGGCCAAAATAGCATAAATAGAAAAACGGTAATCCTGGAGTGAATCAATAAAACGTCTTTATTACAAAAAAGATAAAAACGAAAGGCATACACACAAAAAGACACAGCAGGTGTGGCACTGTCTGGCTTACGCGTTTCGGCTTTGAGCCGTAGTCATAGCCTGTAGTGCTATGTGACACACCTATTAAATACACAAACCTAAAATCTAATTGGTTAAAAGAAATTCAAACACACCTGTTGATTACCTAATCTATACAATGTAAGACTATATTCTACAACACATATATAGCAAATTGAGCAGTACCGAAAGCATATTGTATGTACACACATATAAACACACACACATACATACAGTATATAAATACACATATGTACACACATATAAACACACACACATATATACAGTATATAAATACACATATGTACACACATATAAACACACACACATATATACAGTATATAAATATACATATGTACACACATATATACAGTATATAAATATACATATCTACACACATATAAACACACACACATATATACAGTATATAAATATACATATGTACACACATATAAACACACACACACATATATATATAGTATATAAATATACCTATGTACACACATATAAACACACACACATATATACAGTATATAAATATACATACTGTATGTACACACATATAAACACACACACATATATAAAGTATATAAATATATATATTTACACACATATAAACACACACACATATATACAGTATATAAATATACATATGTACACACATATAAACACACACACATATATACAGTATATAAATATACATATGTACACACATATAAACACACACACATATATACAATATATAAATATACATATGTACACACATATACACACACACATACATACAATATATAAATATACATATGTACACACATATAAACACACACACATATATACAGTATATAAATTTACATATTTACACAAATATAAACACACACACATATATATAGTATATAAATATACATATGTACACACATATAAACACACACACACACATATATACAGTATATAAATATACATATGTACACACATATAAACACACACACATATATACAGTATATAAATATACATATGTACACACATATAAACACACACACACATATATACAGTATATAAATATACATATGTACACACATATAAACACACACACACACATATATACAGTATATAAATATACAAATGTACACACATATAAACACACACACACACATATATACAGTATATAAATATACATATGTACACACATATAAACACACACACATATATACAGTATATAAATATACATATGTACACACATATAAACACACACACATATATACAGTATATAAATATACATATGTACACACATATAAACACACACACATATATACAGTATATAAATATACAAATGTACACACATATAAACACACACACACATATACAGTATATAAATATACATATGTACAAACATATAAACACACACACACATATATACAGTATATAAATATACATATGTACACACATATAAACACAAACACATATATACAGTATATAAATATACATATGTACACACATATAAACACACACACATACATACAGTATATAAATATACATATGTACACACATATAAACACACACACACATATATACAGTATATAAATATACATATATACACACATATACACACACACACACATATATATAGTATATAAATATACATATGTACACACATATAAACACACACATATATACAGTATATAAATATACATATGTACACACATACACACACACATATATACAGTATATAAATATACATATGTACACATATATAAACACACATATAAACAGTATATAAATATACATATGTACACACATATAAACACACATATATACAGTATATAAATATACATATGTACACACATATATACACACACACATAGATACAGTATATAAATATACATATGTACACACATATAAACACACACAAATATATACAGTATATAAATATACATATGTACACACATATATACAGTATATAAATATACATATCTACATACATATACACACACACACATATATACAGTATATAAATATACATATGTACACACATATAAACACACATATATACAGTATATAAATATACATATGTGCACACATATAAACACACATATATACAGTATATAAATATACATATGTACACACATATAAACACACATATATACAGTATATAAATATACATATGTACACACATATAAACACACATATATACAGTATATAAATATACATATGTACACACATATATACAGTATATAAATATACATATGTACACACATATAAACACACACACATATAAACAGTATATAAACATACATATGTACACACATATAAACACACACACATATATACAGTATATAAATATACATATGTACACACATATACACACACACACATATATACAGTATATAAATATACATATGTACACACATATAAACACACATCTATACAGTATATAAATATAGATATGTACACACATATACACACACACATATATACAGTATATAAATATACATATGTACACACATATATACAGTATATAAATATACATATGTACACACATATAAACACACATATATACAGTATATAAATATACATATGTACACACATATAAACACACACACACACATATATACAGTATATAAATATACATATGTACACACATATATACTGTATATAAATATACATATGTACACACATATAAACACACACACATATAAACAGTATATAAATATACATATGTACACACATATACACACACACATATAAACAGTATATAAACATACATATGTACACACATATAAACACACACATATATACAGTATATAAATATCCATATGTACACACATATAAACACACACACATATATACAGCATATAAATATACATATGTACACACATATAAACACACACACACACATATACAGTATATAAATATACATATGTACACACATATAAACACACACACATATATACAGTATATAAATATACATATGTACACACATATAAACACACACACATATATACAGTATATACATATACATATGTACACACATATAAACACACACACACATATATACAATATATAAATATACATATGTACACACATATAAACACACACACATATATACAGTATATAAATATACATATGTACACACATATAAACACACACACATATATACAGTATATAAATATACATATGTACACACATATAAACACACACACATATATACAGTATATAATTATACATATGTACACACATATAAACACACACACATATATACAGTATATAAATATACATATGTACACACATATACACACACACATATATACAGTATATAAATATACATATGTACACACATATACACACACACATATATACAGTATATAAATATACATATCTACACACATATAAACACACATATATACAGTATATAAATATACATATGTGCACACATATAAACACACATATATACAGTATATAAATATACATATGTACACACATATAAACACACATATATACAGTATATAAATATACATATGTACACACATATAAACACACACACATATATACAGTATATAAATATACATATGTACACACATATATACAGTATATAAATATACATATGTACACACATATAAACACACACACATATAAACAGTATATAAATATACATATGTACACACATATACACACACACATATATACAGTATATAAATATACATATGTACACACATATAAACACACATCTATACAGTATATAAATATAGATATGTACACACATATACACACACACACACACACACACACATATATACAGTATATAAATATACATATGTACACACATATAAACACACACATATATACAGTATATAAATATACATATGTACACACATATACACACACACATATATACAGTATATAAATATCCATATGTACACACATATACACACACATATATACAGTATATAAATATACATATGTACACACATATATACAGTATATAAATATACCTATGTACACACATATAAACACACATATATACAGTATATAAATATACATATGTACACACATATAAACACACACACACATATATACAGTATATAAATATACATATGTACACACATATATACTGTATATAAATATACATATGTACACACATATAAACACACACACACATATAAACAGTATATAAATATACATATGTACACACATATACACACACACACACACATATAAACAGTATATAAATATACATATGTACACACATATAAACACACACATATATACAGTATATAAATATCCATATGTACACACATATAAACACACACATATATATATATACAGCATATAAATATACATATGTACACACATATAAACACACACACATATATACAGTATATAAATATACATATGTACACACATATAAACACACACACATATATACAGTATATAAATATACATATGTATACACATATAAACACACACACATATATACAGTATATAAATATACATATGTACACACATATAAACACACACACACACATATATACAGTATATAAATATACATATGTACACACATATAAACACACACACACACATATATACAGTATATAAATATACATATGTACACACATATACACACACACACATATATACAGTATATAAATATACATATCTAAACACATATAAACACACATATATACAGTATATAAATATACATATGTGCACACATATAAACACACATATATACAGTATATAAATATACATATGTACACACATATAAACACACATATATACAGTATATAAATATACATATGTACACACATATAAACACACACATATATACAGTATATAAATATACATATGTACATACATAAACACACACAGATATATACAGTATATAAATATACATATGTACACACATATAAACACACACACATATATACAGTATATAAATATACATATCTACACACATATAAACACACATATATACAGTATATAAATATACATATGTGCACACATATAAACACACATATATACAGTATATAAATATACATATGTACACACATATATACAGTATATAAATATACATATGTACACACATATAAACACACACACATATATACAGTATATAAATATACATATGTACACACATATATACAGTATATAAATATACATATGTACACACATATAAACACACACACATATAAACAGTATATAAATATACATATGTACACACATATAAACACACACACATATATACAGTATATAAATATACATATGTACACACATATACACACACACATATATACAGTATATAAATATACATTTGTACACACATATAAACACACATCTATACAGTATATAAATATAGATATGTACACACATATACACACACACACACATATATACAGTATATAAATATACATATGTACACTCATATAAACACACACATATATACAGTATATAAATATACATATGTACACACATATACACACACACATATATACAGTATATAAATATCCATATGTACACACATATACACACACATATATACAGTATATAAATATACATATATACACACATATATACAGTATATAAATATACATATGTACACACATATAAACACACACACATATAAACAGTATATAAATATACATATGTACACACATATACACACACACATATATACAGTATATAAATATCCATATGTACACACATATAAACACACATATATACAGTATATAAATATACATATGTACACACATATAAACACACACACACATATATACAGTATATAAATATACATATGTACACACATATATACTGTATATAAATATACATATGTACACACATATAAACACACACACACATATAAACAGTATATAAATATACATATGTACACACATATACACACACACACATATAAACAGTATATAAATATACATATGTACACACATATAAACACACACATATATACAGTATATAAATATCCATATGTACACACATATAAACACACACATATGTATATACAGCATATAAATATACATATGTACACACATATAAACACACATATATACAGTATATAAATATACATATGTACACACATATAAACACACACACATATATACAGTATATAAATATACATATGTATACACATATAAACACACACACAAATATACAGTATATAAATATTCATATGTACACACATATAAACACACACACACACATATATACAGAATATATATATACATATGTACACACATATAAACACACACACATATATACAGTATATAAATATACATATGTACACACATATAAACACACACACACACATATATACAGTATATAAATATACATATGTACACACATATACACACACACATATATACAGTATATAAATATACATATCTAAACACATATAAACACACATATATACAGTATATAAATATACATATGTGCACACATATAAACACACATATATACAGTATATAAATATACATATGTACACACATATAAACACACATATATACAGTATATAAATATACATATGTACACACATATAAACACACACACATATATACAGTATATAAATATACATATGTACACACATAAACACACACAGATATATACAGTATATAAATATACATATGTACACACATATAAACACACACACATATATATATAGTATATAAATATACATATGTACACACATATAAACACACACACATATAAACAGTATATAAATATACATATGTACACACATATAAACACACACACACATATATACAGTATATAAATATACATATGTACACACATATAAACACACATATATACAGTATATAAATATACATATGTACACACATATACACACACACACATATATATAGTATATAAATATACATATGTACACACATATAAACACACACACATATATACAGTATATAAATATACATATGTACACACATATATACAGTATATAAATATACATATGTACACACATATACACACACATACATACAGTATATAAATATACATATGTACACACATATAAACAGTATATAAATATACATATGTACACACATATATACTGTATGTAAATATACATATGTACACACATATAAACACACACACACATATAAACAGTATATAAATATACATATGTACATACATATACACACACACACATATATACAGTATATAAATATGCATATGTACACACATATAAACACACATCTATACAGTATATAAATATACATATGTACACACATACACACACACACACACACATATATATACAGTATATAAATATACATATGTACACACATATGTAAGATATTACTCTTAAATAACCAAAAGATCTTATGTTAAAAACCATTCACGTCTAAAAATTTATATATAAATATATTAATAATCGGCCCTGTACAAACGAATTTCATATACCGTACTGTATATCTTTGAAACCCTCCAGAAACAGACAACCATACTACCTTCAACTATTTAAACCATCACACATTTATTAAAGAACAGATAAACAACAAGATTACATGTTACTGTTTACAAGGTTAAACACATAAAAACAATTTAACAGAGAAATAATACATAAATGAATATTACCCCGTTTGTTTCCTGTGGGAGTCCCGGCTATAGCATGTATCATTGATGTTTTCCTTTCCAAAGATGAACTCTGTCTACCATTATTTCTCCCTGATTCTTATACCATTTAAGAATGCTGACCATATACTTTTGGCTCTGTTCCAAATAAGGTGCTCTACACTATTGTAAGCTCTTGCTACCCACAGCAATCTTCTCTACCCATATATGATCTTAACTCTTGGTATACATAAACTGGCTACCTCAGCATTGCTCCATGCCTGATGTTTTAAAATAGTAAACAGACATATTAACCTCTTTATAACTGTAATAATACCATCTTTCTATAACTACAGTAATACTACATTTATACACATTAAAATCTTACATTCCACCCCTTTGCTTGGCCTTATAGTGTAACGGTAAGGTTTAGCACATTACTCTATAAACTATTCTCTTTATACAAAATGAACATAAACAAAATAATTATACATTTAACAACAATTAACATTTTTAAAGTAAAATCGTACAATCGGATGTTGTAACGTTCTTTTGTTCCCAAAATAATGTCATTGTCCTTGACTTTTATATTTTGCAAAAACAAACTTAAAAATAGATGTTTTTTTGCCACATTTAACCCATTCTGTATAACTTTGTAACATTAGACTGAATCCTTTGCCCAATGCTATGTTAATACATTCAGGATCATAATGTTTATTTTGATGTTGTTGATCATCTTCCAAAACCAGTTCAGTTACATTGATTTTGATACCAAAATCACGATTTCCATCTTGAAGTTCTCTGAGTCAAACCCAAAATACCCATGCAGTCCTCTGAAAATGCAAAAGAATTTTGTCCAGCAAAACTCTCCATAATCAGTCATAACAACATTAGGACATGGATTTTCCCAACTTGAAGATAGGTTGTCATCTTTTTGGTATTTCTTCATATTCTTTCTAAGAAAAATCAAATGCAGTATCTATTAATTCATATATTTTAAAATTGTTTAATCTAATATTATTTAAAAAAAAAAATGTTTTCTTATTCATTATTTCAAAGAAATAAAACAATAAGATTATCTTTATCCAAAACACAAAAAGAACAATTCATTTTAGGAACAAATGAGCGACTTTTTTAGACATAAAATCTCATTATCATTACTAAAACTATTACATTATATTTCAAAAGGTCTAACATTTTGTCAAAATATGTTTTTATTTGAGCTTTAATCCTTACAATATTTTGAGCTACCAACATATTTACATTGTTAATATGCTGTGATACTCGTTTTCTTCATAAAAAGAAAGAAAATTATCATGTAAGCATAATTTATGTTTTTATCCAAATTTTTATTATTGCCCCTTGTAAATTTGATGTAGCAATTGAAAGTAAAGTCCTTCCAAATGTTTTATTCAATCTACAAGTTATTACTTGATATGGCGTGACACCTGTAGTAGAATGTAGGATATATCTTATGGTCATTGAACATAAAGGTAATGTTTTGCCCATGTTGAAAGTTTAATACTACAAATTTTAGTTTATAATTGTTTATAGTATTTATTACCCCTTTCTACTGCTCCTGATGATTACAGTTTATAAGCAATATAATTTATGCTTAATTCCCAATGATTAATTAATTTCCTTGAAATATTTTTCCACTAAATGCAGGCTCATTATTACTTTCTACTACAAATGGCATTCCCATCTAGAGAAAAGCTCAAATAAATAACCTATGCAACTATAAAAACTACTTGATTTGTTTTTGGAAAAAACCTCAATCCATTTTGTGAATACATCTATTACCACTAAACTATACATGTATTCTTCTAATATTCTAGGTAAAACCAACAAAACAAAAGAATATCTATTTATATTTGTAACCAAGGTTCGTCATGGGAAAAAGTAAAAACCTTAATAATTATTGATTCATATTGACTGAAAAATTAAACTGCAGACAAGGCAAATTTCTAGAACATATTGGAAAAAAACAAAAAAAATATTATCTTTCATTGGTGGCCACCATTACACATTTTTCTGTATTTTTGTCACATGTTCTATCTGCAGAATAATGTCCGCCTATAGGAAGAAAATTACATTTTTTGAAAATTAATCTACACATTCTTAAAGGGAAAATAAACTTTCATGTTTAAAATAGGGCATGTAATTTTAAACAACTTTCCAATTCACTTGTATCACCAATTTTGCTTTGTTCTTTTGGTGTTCTTAGTTGAAAGCTAAACCTAGGAGGTTCATATGCCAATTTCTTAGACCTTGAAATTCACCTCTAATCTAAATGCATTTTTATAGTTTTTCACCACTAGAAGGCATTAGTTCACGTGTTCCATATAGATAATATTGAACTCATGCACATGAATTTACAATGGAGACAGCTCTGATTGGCTAAACTGCAAGTCTATCAAAAGAACTGAAATAAGGGAGCAGTCTTCTGAGGCTTATATACAAATTAATTACAGATGTAAACTTGTATAATTAAAACTATGTTGGTTATGCAAAACTGGAAAATTGGTGATTAAGAGATTATCTATCTTTTAAAACAACAAAATTCTGGTGTTTACTGTCCCTTTAAGGAATACAACAACTGGAAATACAAACAACATATTTTACTTATTTGAGCACATTAAAGTTCTATTTTCTTCATATTTTATAAATTTGTCATTTGCCCATGATACTGGCATTGATAAAGGTTTCCCTGCTAAATGCCTTTATTTTAACATTACATATGAAATATAAGAATTTTGCAATGACACCAAATTAGCTTTATTTTTATTTTATCTTTTTAATTTTATTTTTTTAATGTAATTGCAGAAATCTCAGGTTCCTCGTTGAACTCCCATAATTTTACTTGTTTTGCAGCCTTTTTAGCACAAGCATCAACTAAGTTATTTTGTTCATTATGTTCATCACTTTTAGTATGAACTTTTTACTTTAATTATTATTTAGCAACTATGAAATATACTTCAACAGATTTGTATGTACCATTGGTCTTTAATCATATGACTTAAAACCATTATATACATACAAAGGAAGCATTGTCAGTGTATTAACCACATATGGACTATTATTATAAATGTCAATAGCCATATCTGCTTAGTGTTCCAATGTACAACAAACATTAGCCAATTTAGCATATTGAGAATAATGTATCTCACATAAATGCATATCAATTTTATCAGGTAAAATTATTGAAAAACCTGTATATGCTTTACCATCCTTATAATAAAAAGAACCATCACAGTAAACATCTGTACTTTGCATCAAAATATATAAACTTGAATTGAGAGGGGAAAAAAAACAAAAAAACACGAAAAGTGACTATTTATGTAGTTGACCTTTATATAGCAAACATGCTGGCAACAAAGTTGTTTCCTTTATTATAATGTCTATATTTCTTTTCATTAGCATCAGCACCCACTTTTAAAATCTTGCAGATGAAATTAAACTGTTTCTTAGTTTCACCAATTAAGTTCTAAGGAAAATGTGAACTTTGCAATAACACTTTTTGAAATAATGTTATTTAAAATGTTCTTATGTCCAGAATACTGACAACAACTGTTCCTCACACAGGAATACTTTTCTTCAGTTATTTTCAAAAGGTCGTGATGCAGGTCACTGGTTTCAGTTTTCCAAACTTCTCTTTACATAGCACTGCAGATAAAGTCTTTTTTTAAGTTCTCAAACATTTTTCTTTCTTTAGCAAGTCATACAAGGGTCCAGCCAAAACTTTAAACTTTGGAATAAAGTCTCTTTGGTATTGGAACAATCCCAAAATGATCTTAAAACAGTCTTTGACACAGGTATGTTTAGTCTTTTTATGACATCCACTTTTGTTGATCTGGAGTCTTTCTTTCAGATGATATTGTCACTCTTGTAAAGTTCACTGTTGTCTGTAAAAATTGGCATTTCTTTATATTCAGTCTATATTCAGTTTATATTTAGTCCAGCATCTGCCAATAATTTCAACAATTCTGTAAACAATTTAAAATGTTCTTTTTCTGTTTCTGTAGTACATACCAAATCATCAACATATTGCAGAAGTGCTAATAGTCTTGACAATCTTGATAGAATAGTAGCCATCTTTTTATGGAAAATTGTTGCTGAATTGTTCAGGACCACAGGAAGACATAAACATAATGTGATCTTCTTTCCACTTGAAGACAAACTTGTATTGTGACTTTGGGTGCAGAGATACAAACCAATAACTGTTTGCTATATCAAGGCTTAAATAAAACTTTGTATTTGGAGGGATAAAGGAAAAAGTAGGAACCTCTCTGTTATTTTGATGCCTAGGCAGATGTCACTGGATGTAATTTACCATAATCAATTGTTAAATGCCAATTTCCATCAGGTTTCTGTACAAACTAAATAGTAAAATTAGTAACAGATTTACATTTTCTCAATACTCCTTGTTCAAGTAAAATAATATATAATTTGCTGTACATATGGCTCATTTTCCTTAATAATATAATAATAATAATAATAATAATAATAATAATAATAATATAATAATAATAATATGGATATTGCTTTTATAGCTAAATGTACTTTTCCTGTGATAAACTCCTCCTCTTGCAATTTCCCAAATCATATTTATGTTCAGCAAATGCATGTGCAAACTGCTGCAAAATATTTGTAACCTTAGTATTTGTATGTACAAGTAAACTTAACTTGTCATGTTTCTTTAGACTATAAACATAATGTGAAACAGAAATAACACAATGTTTATCATCTGTATTAAACTACATTTTACCATTAGCATAATAAAGTAAAACATTATATTTTGTGAGAAATTTATAACCCAAAATTGACATTTCATTAGACAAATTCGCTAAATATTCTTCTAATTCAAAATACCATTATTAATTAAATTCATATCATTTTTAGCTTTAAAACATCTTTATATGAACCTTGAAAAACTTGCAACACAATTTGTTTTTCCCCCTACAAACAATGGATTAGATTGAGGTTTTTTTTTGTGAGGTATAAATAATGAATATAGGTACACCAGTATTTATTAAAAATACATTCCATCATGAGCCCCCATTCATGACTCCTTTAAAAACAGGGCAATTATATACTTTACGTCTGAACCTCACTCCAGACAAGATTTGGAGGCAATTATCCCTTTTTACCCATTTTCAGAACTGGTAATTTTATTTGTAATTTGAATCAATTTAACTCTTTCTAGTTCCTTTTTTAGATTTTCCAATTTGTATCTAGTTTCAAATTGTTCAGCAGATGTTGCTACAACAGTATTATGTCTTTTGGCATTAATATGTCTCCATTTTTTACAAAGATAATACTTCAATTTTACCAATATTTTCTTGTTAGAAATGATTTTAGTACATTCTCTGTTATCTGAGAATGGCTTTCCAACTGCAGACATTCTCTGTTTTATTCCCTTGTTAGTTTCATTACACAACTCTGCTCTTTTTAGACATTCAATTATTTTGTTTAAAGTGTTACTTGAAAACACAGTCAAATCCAACAATTTTATAATTTCTGGATTACTGCAGTTTATCTCATGCTTATATATTTTATTGTTATGATCTACTTCAGTATTTTCAGGCAAAGTTAGTTTATAAATTTCAAACAGTCTATCAGCAAATCCTTGCACTGATTCATTCTTTCTCTGCTTGCAATTTCCATAAGATGAATGAGCATCCATTTCATCAATTCCTAATGTTTTTAGTAACTCATGCACTAACTGTTGTTTAACTCTTGGTCTAAGAAAAACATCTGAAGGCATGCTTACTTTTAATGCATCATCCATACTTGTTACAATTATATCAAATATGTCATTTGTTTGCAATTCTTTGTGTATTCTTTCAAACTGTGATAACCTAATCATAACATCTAAGGGATCATCGCTTAATTTAAACTGTCCTAGTTCTTTATTTAATGTAGCAATTTCTGTGCTAGACAAAGACTGGTTAATTTTAGTACGTAAAATGATCTTTCTCTCTTCATCCAACTGTTCCTTAACTAGAATTGGTGTCATCTTTACATTCTCCATATTCTTTTTGTCACACACAACTTCATCAACACACTTTGACTCTACAAAATTAACTGGTATTTTGCATGCAGCGATTAATGCATTTCTTTGACCAAGTTTTATTTGTAAATCATTAATAATTTCATGACATTTAGAATGATCCTCAGGTACACACACTTGCCCTGAATGTTTTAAAACTTGTATTGCTCCATAAGCATCAAGTAACATTTGTTGTAAAGACCCAATTTCTGCACTCAATTCTCCATTTGTCAACAAAGCTTCTCTAGATTCTTGACTAAAAGAAACAGCTGAAGTATTTTTTAAAGATTCATTCCGACACTTCACCTCAGTTAACTGTCTTTGTAAATCCTGCAATTCTCCAGTTACTTTAGAATAATTGCCTGCTATTTTGTATGCACTAAACATTAATGCTTTCTTTCCCTCAGACTTGGAAAATATCTTATTGTCAATCGATTTATTAACATACTCTTGCACATTAGACCATGGATTAAAAACCCCTTCACTATAGTTTAAAATTTCATTCTGTTTTTTTAACTGAAGCGATTTCTCCCAAATACAGCTCCATAACCTTTTAACCTTGTGAATGTTACAAACAACTACTCATCTAAAGATGCTAGCTAGTTCTTCAGCACAAGTAATCTATCTCTCTTCAACAAAACCTAAAAATAAAGCTATCTGTTGTGAACACGAATCTTAACAAATCTCCTACCTGCTGCCGCCAAAATGTAAGATATTACTCTTAAATAACCAAAGGATCTTATGTTAAAAACCATTCACGTCTAAAAATTAATATATAAATATATTAATAATCGGCCCTGTACAAACGAATTTCATATACCGTACTGTATATCTTTGAAACCCTCCAGAAACAGACAACCATACTACCTTCAACTATTTAAACCATCACACATTTATTAAAGAACAGATAAATAACAAGATTACATGTTACTGTTTACAAGGTTAAACACATAAAAACAATTTAACAGAGAAATAATACATAAATGAATATTACCCCGTTTGTTTCCTGTGGGAGTCCCGGCTATAGCATGTATCATTGATGTTTTCCTTTCCAAAGATGAACTCTGTCTACCATTATTTCTCCCTGATTCTTATACCATTTAAGAATGCTGACCATATACTTTTGGCTCTGTTCCAAATAAGGTGCTCTACACTATTGTAAGCTCTTGCTACCCACAGCAATCTTCTCTACCCATATATGATCTTAACTCTTGTTATACATAAACTGGCTACCTCAGCATTGCTCCATGCCTGATGTTTTAAAATAGTAAACAGACATATTAACCTCTTTATAACTGTAATAATACCATCTTTCTATAACTACAGTAATACTACATTTATACACATTAAAATCTTACAACATATAAACACATACATATATACAGTATATAAATATACATATGTACACACATATACACACACACATATATACAGTATATAAATATCCATATGTACACACATATAAACACACACACATATATACAGTATATAAATATACATATGTACACACATATAAAGACACACACACACACATATATACAGTATATAAATATACATATGTACACACATATAAACACACACACACATATATACAGTATATAAATATACATATGTACACACATATACACACACACATATATACAGTATATAAATATACATATGTACACACATATACACACACACATATATACAGTATATAAATATACATATGTACACACATATAAACACACACACATATATACAGTATATAAATATACATATGTACACACATATAAACACACACACATATATACAGAATATAAATATACATATGTACACACATATAAACACACACACACACATATATACAGTATATAAATATACATATGTACACACATATACACACACACATATATACAGTATATAAATATACATATGTACACACATATACACACACACATATATACAGTATATAAATATACATATCTACACACATATAAACACACATATATACAGTATATAAATATACATATGTGCACACATATAAACACACATATATACAGTATATAAATATACATACGTACACACATATAAACACACATATATACAGTATATAAATATACATATGTACACACATATAAACACACACACATATATACAGTATATAAATATACATATGTACACACATATATACAGTATATAAATATACATATGTACACACATATAAACACACACACATATAAACAGTATATAAATATACATATGTACACACATATACACACACACATATATACAGTATATAAATATACATATGTACACACATATAAACACACATCTATACAGTATATAAATATAGATATGTACACACATATACACACACACACACACACACACACATATATACAGTATATAAATATACATATGTACACACATATAAACACACACATATATACAGTATATAAATATACATATGTACACACATATACACACACACATATATACAGTATATAAATATCCATATGTACACACATATACACACACATATATACAGTATATAAATATACATATGTACACACATATATACAGTATATAAATATACATATGTACACACATATAAACACACATATATACAGTATATAAATATACATATGTACACACATATAAACACACACACACATATATACAGTATATAAATATACATATGTACACACATATATACTGTATATAAATATACATATGTACACACATATAAACACACACACACATATAAACAGTATATAAATATACATATGTACACACATATACACACACACACACACATATAAACAGTATATAAATATACATATGTACACACATATAAACACACACATATATACAGTATATAAATATCCATATGTACACACATATAAACACACACATATATATATATATACAGCATATAAATATACATATGTACACACATATAAACACACACACATATATACAGTATATAAATATACATATGTACACACATATAAACACACACACATATATACAGTATATAAATATACATATGTATACACATATAAACACACACACATATATACAGTATATAAATATACATATGTACACACATATAAACACACACACACACATATATACAGTATATAAATATACATATGTACACACATATAAACACACACACATATATACAGTATATAAATATACATATGTACACACATATAAACACACACACACACATATATACAGTATATAAATATACATATGTACACACATATACACACACACACATATATACAGTATATAAATATACATATCTAAACACATATAAACACACATATATACAGTATATAAATATACATATGTGCACACATATAAACACACATATATACAGTATATAAATATACATATGTACACACATATAAACACACATATATACAGTATATAAATATACATATGTACACACATATAAACACACACATATATACAGTATATAAATATACATATGTACACACATAAACACACACAGATATATACAGTATATAAATATACATATGCACACACATATAAACACACACACATATATACAGTATATAAATATACATATCTACACACATATAAACACACATATATACAGTATATAAATATACATATGTGCACACATATAAACACACATATATACAGTATATAAATATACATATGTACACACATATATACAGTATATAAATATACATATGTACACACATATAAACACACACACACATATATACAGTATATAAATATACATATGTACACACATATATACAGTATATAAATATACATATGTACACACATATAAACACACACACATATAAACAGTATATAAATATACATATGTACACACATATAAACACACACACATATATACAGTATATAAATATACATATGTACACACATATACACACACACATATATACAGTATATAAATATACATTTGTACACACATATAAACACACATCTATACAGTATATAAATATAGATATGTACACACATATACACACACACACACATATATACAGTATATAAATATACATATGTACACTCATATAAACACACACATATATACAGTATATAAATATACATATGTACACACATATACACACACACATATATACAGTATATAAATATCCATATGTACACACATATACACACACATATATACAGTATATAAATATACATATATACACACATATATACAGTATATAAATATACATATGTACACACATATAAACACACACACATATAAACAGTATATAAATATACATATGTACACACATATACACACACACATATATACAGTATATAAATATCCATATGTACACACATATAAACACACATATATACAGTATATAAATATACATATATACACACATATATACAGTATATAAATATACATATGTACACACATATAAACACACACACACATATATACAGTATATAAATATACATATGTACACACATATATACTGTATATAAATATACATATGTACACACATATAAACACACACACACATATAAACAGTATATAAATATACATATGTACACACATATACACACACACACATATAAACAGTATATAAATATACATATGTACACACATATAAACACACACATATATACAGTATATAAATATCCATATGTACACACATTTAAACACACACATATGTATATACAGCATATAAATATACATATGTACACACATATAAACACACATATATACAGTATATAAATATACATATGTACACACATATAAACACACACACATATATACAGTATATAAATATACATATGTATACACATATAAACACACACACATATATACAGTATATAAATATTCATATGTACACACATATAAACACACACACACACACATATATACAGAATATATATATACATATGTACACACATATAAACACACACACATATATACAGTATATAAATATACATATGTACACACATATAAACACACACACACACATATATACAGTATATAAATATACATATGTACACACATATACACACACACATATATACAGTATATAAATATACATATCTAAACACATATAAACACACATATATACAGTATATAAATATACATATGTGCACACATATAAACACACATATATACAGTATATAAATATACATATGTACACACATATAAACACACATATATACAGTATATAAATATACATATGTACACACATATAAACACACACACATATATACAGTATATAAATATACATATGTACACACATAAACACACACAGATATATACAGTATATAAATATACATATGTACACACATATAAACACACACACATATATATATAGTATATAAATATACATATGTACACACATATAAACACACACACATATAAACAGTATATAAATATACATATGTACACACATATAAACACACACACACACATATATACAGTATATAAATATACATATGTACACACATATAAACACACATATATACAGTATATAAATATACATATGTACACACATATACACACACACACATATATATAGTATATAAATATACATATGTACACGCATATAAACACACACACATATATACAGTATATAAATATACATATGTACACACATATATACAGTATATAAATATACATATGTACACACATATACACACACATACATACAGTATATAAATATACATATGTACACACATATAAACAGTATATAAATATACATATGTACACACATATATACTGTATGTAAATATACATATGTACACACATATAAACACACACACACATATAAACAGTATATAAATATACATATGTACATACATATACACACACACACATATATACAGTATATAAATATGCATATGTACACACATATAAACACACATCTATACAGTATATAAATATACATATGTACACACATACACACACACACACACACATATATATACAGTATATAAATATACATATGTACACACATATGTAAGATATTACTCTTAAATAACCAAAAGATCTTATGTTAAAAACCATTCACGTCTAAAAATTTATATATAAATATATTAATAATCGGCCCTGTACAAACGAATTTCATATACCGTACTGTATATCTTTGAAACCCTCCAGAAACAGACAACCATACTACCTTCAACTATTTAAACCATCACACATTTATTAAAGAACAGATAAACAACAAGATTACATGTTACTGTTTACAAGGTTAAACACATAAAAACAATTTAACAGAGAAATAATACATAAATGAATATTACCCCGTTTGTTTCCTGTGGGAGTCCCGGCTATAGCATGTATCATTGATGTTTTCCTTTCCAAAGATGAACTCTGTCTACCATTATTTCTCCCTGATTCTTATACCATTTAAGAATGCTGACCATATACTTTTGGCTCTGTTCCAAATAAGGTGCTCTACACTATTGTAAGCTCTTGCTACCCACAGCAATCTTCTCTACCCATATATGATCTTAACTCTTGGTATACATAAACTGGCTACCTCAGCATTGCTCCATGCCTGATGTTTTAAAATAGTAAACAGACATATTAACCTCTTTATAACTGTAATAATACCATCTTTCTATAACTACAGTAATACTACATTTATACACATTAAAATCTTACATTCCACCCCTTTGCTTGGCCTTATAGTGTAACGGTAAGGTTTAGCACATTACTCTATAAACTATTCTCTTTATACAAAATGAACATAAACAAAATAATTATACATTTAACAACAATTAACATTTTTAAAGTAAAATCGTACAATCGGATGTTGTAACGTTCTTTTGTTCCCAAAATAATGTCATTGTCCTTGACTTTTATATTTTGCAAAAACAAACTTAAAAATAGATGTTTTTTTGCCACATTTAACCCATTCTGTATAACTTTGTAACATTAGACTGAATCCTTTGCCCAATGCTATGTTAATACATTCAGGATCATAATGTTTATTTTGATGTTGTTGATCATCTTCCAAAACCAGTTCAGTTACATTGATTTTGATACCAAAATCACGATTTCCATCTTGAAGTTCTCTGAGTCAAACCCAAAATACCCATGCAGTCCTCTGAAAATGCAAAAGAATTTCGTCCAGCAAAACTCTCCATAATCAGTCATAACAACATTAGGACATGGATTTTCCCAACTTGAAGATAGGTTGTCATCTTTTTGGTATTTCTTCATATTCTTTCTAAGAAAAATCAAATGCAGTATCTATTAATTCATATATTTTAAAATTGTTTAATCTAATATTATTTAAAAAAAAAAATGTTTTCTTATTCATTATTTCAAAGAAATAAAACAATAAGATTATCTTTATCCAAAACACAAAAAGAACAATTCATTTTAGGAACAAATGAGCGACTTTTTTAGACATAAAATCTCATTATCATTACTAAAACTATTACATTATATTTCAAAAGGTCTAACATTTTGTCAAAATATGTTTTTATTTGAGCTTTAATCCTTACAATATTTTGAGCTACCAACATATTTACATTGTTAATATGCTGTGATACTCGTTTTCTTCATAAAAAGAAAGAAAATTATCATGTAAGCATAATTTATGTTTTTATCCAAATTTTTATTATTGCCCCTTGTAAATTTGATGTAGCAATTGAAAGTAAAGTCCTTCCAAATGTTTTATTCAATCTACAAGTTATTACTTGATATGGCGTGACACCTGTAGTAGAATGTAGGATATATCTTATGGTCATTGAACATAAAGGTAATGTTTTGCCCATGTTGAAAGTTTAATACTACAAATTTTAGTTTATAATTGTTTATAGTATTTATTACCCCTTTCTACTGCTCCTGATGATTACAGTTTATAAGCAATATAATTTATGCTTAATTCCCAATGATTAATTAATTTCCTTGAAATATTTTTCCACTAAATGCAGGCTCATTATTACTTTCTACTACAAATGGCATTCCCATCTAGAGAAAAGCTCAAATAAATAACCTATGCAACTATAAAAACTACTTGATTTGTTTTTGGAAAAAACCTCAATCCATTTTGTGAATACATCTATTACCACTAAACTATACATGTATTCTTCTAATATTCTAGGTAAAACCAACAAAACAAAAGAATATCTATTTATATTTGTAACCAAGGTTTGTCATGGGAAAAAGTAAAAACCTTAATAATTATTGATTCATATTGACTGAAAAATTAAACTGCAGACAAGGCAAATTTCTAGAACATATTGGAAAAAAACAAAAAAAATATTATCTTTCATTGGTGGCCACCATTACACATTTTTCTGTATTTTTGTCACATGTTCTATCTGCAGAATAATGTCCGCCTATAGGAAGAAAATTACATTTTTTGAAAATTAATCTACACATTCTTAAAGGGAAAATAAACTTTCATGTTTAAAATAGGGCATGTAATTTTAAACAACTTTCCAATTCACTTGTATCACCAATTTTGCTTTGTTCTTTTGGTGTTCTTAGTTGAAAGCTAAACCTAGGAGGTTCATATGCCAATTTCTTAGACCTTGAAATTCACCTCTAATCTAAATGCATTTTTATAGTTTTTCACCACTAGAAGGCATTAGTTCACGTGTTCCATATAGATAATATTGAACTCATGCACATGAATTTACAATGGAGACAGCTCTGATTGGCTAAACTGCAAGTCTATCAAAAGAACTGAAATAAGGGAGCAGTCTTCTGAGGCTTATATACAAATTAATTACAGATGTAAACTTGTATAATTAAAACTATGTTGGTTATGCAAAACTGGAAAATTGGTGATTAAGAGATTATCTATCTTTTAAAACAACAAAATTCTGGTGTTTACTGTCCCTTTAAGGAATACAACAACTGGAAATACAAACAACATATTTTACTTATTTGAGCACATTAAAGTTCTATTTTCTTCATATTTTATAAATTTGTCATTTGCCCATGATACTGGCATTGATAAAGGTTTCCCTGCTAAATGCCTTTATTTTAACATTACATATGAAATATAAGAATTTTGCAATGACACCAAATTAGCTTTATTTTTATTTTATCTTTTTAATTTTATTTTTTTAATGTAATTGCAGAAATCTCAGGTTCCTCGTTGAACTCCCATAATTTTACTTGTTTTGCAGCCTTTTTAGCACAAGCATCAACTAAGTTATTTTGTTCATTATGTTCATCACTTTTAGTATGAACTTTTTACTTTAATTATTATTTAGCAACTATGAAATATACTTCAACAGATTTGTATGTACCATTGGTCTTTAATCATATGACTTAAAACCATTATATACATACAAAGGAAGCATTGTCAGTGTATTAACCACATATGGACTATTATTATAAATGTCAATAGCCATATCTGCTTAGTGTTCCAATGTACAACAAACATTAGCCAATTTAGCATATTGAGAATAATGTATCTCACATAAATGCATATCTATTTTATCAGGTAAAATTATTGAAAAACCTGTATATGCTTTACCATCCTTATAATAAAAAGAACCATCACAGTAAACATCTGTACTTTGCATCAAAATATATAAACTTGAATTGAGAGGGGAAAAAAAACAAAAAAACACGAAAAGTGACTATTTATGTAGTTGACCTTTATATAGCAAACATGCTGGCAACAAAGTTGTTTCCTTTATTATAATGTCTATATTTCTTTTCATTAGCATCAGCACCCACTTTTAAAATCTTGCAGATGAAATTATACTGTTTCTTAGTTTCACCAATTAAGTTCTAAGGAAAATGTGAACTTTGCAATAACACTTTTTGAAATAATGTTATTTAAAATGTTCTTATGTCCAGAATACTGACAACAACTGTTCCTCACACAGGAATACTTTTCTTCAGTTATTTTCAAAAGGTCGTGATGCAGGTCACTGGTTTCAGTTTTCCAAACTTCTCTTTACATAGCACTGCAGATAAAGTCTTTTTTTAAGTTCTCAAACATTTTTCTTTCTTTAGCAAGTCATACAAGGGTCCAGCCAAAACTTTAAACTTTGGAATAAAGTCTCTTTGGTATTGGAACAATCCCAAAATGATCTTAAAACAGTCTTTGACACAGGTATGTTTAGTCTTTTTATGACATCCACTTTTGTTGATCTGGAGTCTTTCTTTCAGATGATATTGTCACTCTTGTAAAGTTCACTGTTGTCTGTAAAAATTGGCATTTCTTTATATTCAGTCTATATTCAGTTTATATTTAGTCCAGCATCTGCCAATAATTTCAACAATTCTGTAAACAATTTAAAATGTTCTTTTTCTGTTTCTGTAGTACATACCAAATCATCAACATATTGCAGAAGTGCTAATAGTCTTGACAATCTTGATAGAATAGTAGCCATCTTTTTATGGAAAATTGTTGCTGAATTGTTCAGGACCACAGGAAGACATAAACATAATGTGATCTTCTTTCCACTTGAAGACAAACTTGTATTGTGACTTTGGGTGCAGAGATACAAACCAATAACTGTTTGCTATATCAAGGCTTAAATAAAACTTTGTATTTGGAGGGATAAAGGAAAAAGTAGGAACCTCTCTGTTATTTTGATGCCTAGGCAGATGTCACTGGATGTAATTTACCATAATCAATTGTTAAATGCCAATTTCCATCAGGTTTCTGTACAAACTAAATAGTAAAATTAGTAACAGATTTACATTTTCTCAATACTCCTTGTTCAAGTAAAATAATATATAATTTGCTGTACATATGGCTCATTTTCCTTAATAATATAATAATAATAATAATAATAATAATAATAATAATAATAATAATAATAATAATAATAATAATAATAATAATAATATAATAATAATAATATGGATATTGCTTTTATAGCTAAATGTACTTTTCCTGTGATAAACTCCTCCTCTTGCAATTTCCCAAATCATATTTATGTTCAGCAAATGCATGTGCAAACTGCTGCAAAATATTTGTAACCTTAGTATTTGTATGTACAAGTAAACTTAACTTGTCATGTTTCTTTAGACTATAAACATAATGTGAAACAGAAATAACACAATGTTTATCATCTGTATTAAACTACATTTTACCATTAGCATAATAAAGTAAAACATTATATTTTGTGAGAAATTTATAACCCAAAATTGACATTTCATTAGACAAATTCGCTAAATATTCTTCTAATTCAAAATACCATTATTAATTAAATTCATATCATTTTTAGCTTTAAAACATCTTTATATGAACCTTGAAAAACTTGCAACACAATTTGTTTTTCCCCCTACAAACAATGGATTAGATTGAGGTTTTTTTTTGTGAGGTATAAATAATGAATATAGGTACACCAGTATTTATTAAAAATACATTCCATCATGAGCCCCCATTCATGACTCCTTTAAAAACAGGGCAATTATATACTTTACGTCTGAACCTCACTCCAGACAAGATTTGGAGGCAATTATCCCTTTTTACCCATTTTCAGAACTGGTAATTTTATTTGTAATTTGAATCAATTTAACTCTTTCTAGTTCCTTTTTTAGATTTTCCAATTTGTATCTAGTTTCAAATTGTTCAGCAGATGTTGCTACAACAGTATTATGTCTTTTGGCATTAATATGTCTCCATTTTTTACAAAGATAATACTTCAATTTTACCAATATTTTCTTGTTAGAAATGATTTTAGTACATTCTCTGTTATCTGAGAATGGCTTTCCAACTGCAGACATTCTCTGTTTTATTCCCTTGTTAGTTTCATTACACAACTCTGCTCTTTTTAGACATTCAATTATTTTGTTAAAAGTGTTACTTGAAAACACAGTCAAATCCAACAATTTTATAATTTCTGGATTACTGCAGTTTATCTCATGCTTATATATTTTATTGTTATGATCTACTTCAGTATTTTCAGGCAAAGTTAGTTTATAAATTTCAAACAGTCTATCAGCAAATCCTTGCACTGATTCATTCTTTCTCTGCTTGCAATTTCCATAAGATGAATGAGCATCCATTTCATCAATTCCTAATGTTTTTAGTAACTCATGCACTAACTGTTGTTTAACTCTTGGTCTAAGAAAAACATCTGAAGGCATGCTTACTTTTAATGCATCATCCATACTTGTTACAATTATATCAAATATGTCATTTGTTTGCAATTCTTTGTGTATTCTTTCAAACTGTGATAACCTAATCATAACATCTAAGGGATCATCGCTTAATTTAAACTGTCCTAGTTCTTTATTTAATGTAGCAATTTCTGTGCTAGACAAAGACTGGTTAATTTTAGTACGTAAAATGATCTTTCTCTCTTCATCCAACTGTTCCTTAACTAGAATTGGTGTCATCTTTACATTCTCCATATTCTTTTTGTCACACACAACTTCATCAACACACTTTGACTCTACAAAATTAACTGGTATTTTGCATGCAGCGATTAATGCATTTCTTTGACCAAGTTTTATTTGTAAATCATTAATAATTTCATGACATTTAGAATGATCCTCAGGTACACACACTTGCCCTGAATGTTTTAAAACTTGTATTGCTCCATAAGCATCAAGTAACATTTGTTGTAAAGACCCAATTTCTGCACTCAATTCTCCATTTGTCAACAAAGCTTCTCTAGATTCTTGACTAAAAGAAACAGCTGAAGTATTTTTTAAAGATTCATTCCGACACTTCACCTCAGTTAACTGTCTTTGTAAATCCTGCAATTCTCCAGTTACTTTAGAATAATTGCCTGCTATTTTGTATGCACTAAACATTAATGCTTTCTTTCCCTCAGACTTGGAAAATATCTTATTGTCAATCGATTTATTAACATACTCTTGCACATTAGACCATGGATTAAAAACCCCTTCACTATAGTTTAAAATTTCATTCTGTTTTTTTAACTGAAGCGATTTCTCCCAAATACAGCTCCATAACCTTTTAACCTTGTGAATGTTACAAACAACTACTCATCTAAAGATGCTAGCTAGTTCTTCAGCACAAGTAATCTATCTCTCTTCAACAAAACCTAAAAATAAAGCTATCTGTTGTGAACACGAATCTTAACAAATCTCCTACCTGCTGCCGCCAAAATGTAAGATATTACTCTTAAATAACCAAAGGATCTTATGTTAAAAACCATTCACGTCTAAAAATTAATATATAAATATATTAATAATCGGCCCTGTACAAACGAATTTCATATACCGTACTGTATATCTTTGAAACCCTCCAGAAACAGACAACCATACTACCTTCAACTATTTAAACCATCACACATTTATTAAAGAACAGATAAATAACAAGATTACATGTTACTGTTTACAAGGTTAAACACATAAAAACAATTTAACAGAGAAATAATACATAAATGAATATTACCCCGTTTGTTTCCTGTGGGAGTCCCGGCTATAGCATGTATCATTGATGTTTTCCTTTCCAAAGATGAACTCTGTCTACCATTATTTCTCCCTGATTCTTATACCATTTAAGAATGCTGACCATATACTTTTGGCTCTGTTCCAAATAAGGTGCTCTACACTATTGTAAGCTCTTGCTACCCACAGCAATCTTCTCTACCCATATATGATCTTAACTCTTGTTATACATAAACTGGCTACCTCAGCATTGCTCCATGCCTGATGTTTTAAAATAGTAAACAGACATATTAACCTCTTTATAACTGTAATAATACCATCTTTCTATAACTACAGTAATACTACATTTATACACATTAAAATCTTACAACATATAAACACATACATATATACAGTATATAAATATACATATGTACACACATATACACACACACATATATACAGTATATAAATATCCATATGTACACACATATAAACACACACACATATATACAGTATATAAATATACATATGTACACACATATAAAGACACACACACACACATATATACAGTATATAAATATACATATGTACACACATATAAACACACACACACATATATACAGTATATAAATATACATATGTACACACATATACACACACACATATATACAGTATATAAATATACATATGTACACACATATACACACACACATATATACAGTATATAAATATACATATGTACACACATATAAACACACACACATATATACAGTATATAAATATACATATGTACACACATATAAACACACACACATATATACAGAATATAAATATACATATGTACACACATATAAACACACACACACACATATATACAGTATATAAATATACATATGTACACACATATAAACACACACACATATATATATTATATAAATATACATATGTACACACATATAAACACACACACATATATACAGTATATAAATATACATATGTACACACATATATACAGTATATAAATATACATATGTACACACATATACACACACACATATATACAGTATATAAATATACATATCTACACACATATAAACACACATATATACAGTATATAAATATACATATGTACACACATATATACAGTATATAAATATACATATGTACACACATATAAACACACATATATACAGTATATAAATATACATATGTACAAACATATAAACACACACACATATATACAGTATATAAATATACATATATACACACATATATACAGTATATAAATATACATATGTACACACATATAAACACACACACATATAAACAGTATATAAATATACATATGTACACACATATAAACAGTATATAAATATACATATGTACACACATATACACACACACATATATACAGTATATAAATATACATATGTACACACATATAAACACACATATATACAGTATATCAATATACATATGTACACACATACACACACACACATATATACAGTATATAAATATACATATGTACACACATATAAACACACACACATATATACAGTATATAAATATACATATGTACACACATATATACAGTATATAAATATACATATGTACACACATATACACACACACATATATACAGTATATAAATATACATATGTACACACATATAAACACACATATATACAGTATATAAATATACATATGTACACACATATAAACACACATATATACAGTATATAAATATACATATATACACACATATAAACACACACACACATATACAGTATATAAATATACATATGTACACACATATATACAGTATATAAATATACATATGTACACACATATAAACACACACACATATAAACAGTATATAAATATACATATGTACACACACACACACACACACACACACACACACACACACACACACACATATAAACAGTATATAAATATACATATGTACACACATATAAACACACACACACATATATACAGTATATAAATATACATATGTACACATATATAAACACACACACATATATACAGTATATAAATATACATATGTACACACATTTAAACACACACACACACATATATACATTATATATATATATAAATATGTACACACATATAAACACCCCTCCCATACACACACATATATACAGTATATAAATATACATATGTACACACATATAAAACACACACATATATACAGTATATAAATATACATATGTACACACATATAAACACACACACATATATACAGTATATAAATATATATATATGTACACACATATAAACACACACACACATATATACAGTATATAAATATACAAATGTACACACATATAAACACACACACACATATATACAGTATATAAATATACATATGTACACACATATAAACACACACACACACACATATATACAGTATATAAATATACATATGTACACACATATAAACACACACACACACATATATACAGTATATAAATATACATATGTACACACATATAAACACACACACACATATATACAGTATATAAATATACATATGTACACACATATAAACACACACACACATATATATACAGTATATAAATATACATATGTACACACATATAAACACACACACATATATACAGTATATAAATATACATATGTACACACATATGAACACACACACATATATACAGTATATAAATATACATATGTACACACATATAAACACACACACATATATACAGTATATAAATATACATATGTACACACATATAAACACACACACATATATACAGTATATAAATATACATATGTACACACATATAAACACACACACATATATACAGTATATAAATATACATATGTACACATATATAAACACACACACATATATACAGTATATAAATATACATATGTACACACATTTAAACACACACACACACACATATATACATTATATATATATATAAATATGTACACACATATAAACACCCCTCCCATACACACACATATATACAGTATATAAATATACATATGTACACACATATAAAACACACACATATATACAGTATATAAATATACATATGTACACACATATAAACACACACACATATATACAGTATATAAATATATATATGTACACACATATAAACACACACACACATATATACAGTATATAAATATACAAATGTACACACATATAAACACACACACACACATATATACAGTATATAAATATACATATGTACACACATATAAACACACACACACACACATATATACAGTATATAAATATACATATGTACACACATATAAACACACACACACATATATACAGTATATAAATATACATATGTACACACATATAAACACACACACACATATATATACAGTATATAAATATACATATGTACACACATATAAACACACACACATATATACAGTATATAAATATACATATGTACACACATAAACACACACACATATATACAGTATATAAATATACATATGTACACACATATAAACACACACACATATATACAGTATATAAATATACAAATGTACACACATATAAACACACACACATATATACAGTATATAAATATACATATGTACACACATATAAACACACACACACATATATACAGTATATAAATATACATATGTACACACATATAAACACACGCACATATATACAGTATATAAATATACATATGTACACACATATAAACACACACACATATATACAGTATATAAATATACATATGTACACACATATAAACACACACACATATATACAGTATATAAATATACATATGTACACACATATAAACACACACACATATATACAGTATATAAATATACATATGTACACACATATAAACACACATACATATATACAGTATATAAATATACATATGTACACACATATAAACACACACACATATATACAGTATATAAATATACATATGTACACACATATAAACACACACACATATATACAGTATATAAATATACATATGTACACACATATAAACACACACACATATATATATACAGTATATAAATATACATATGTACACACATATAAACACACACACACATATATACAGTATATAAATATACATATGTACACACATATAAACACCCCTCCCATACACACATATATACAGTATATATAAAAACATATACAAATTTAGACATGTGTATGTAGGTATCTCTATGTTAAAGCCCTTTGCCTGCCTTTTTTTCCCTAACACCTGGGACCTCATATCTTTGAGCCCTTATAACTTTTTTATGCAATTATATTTTTTTAAAACATTTTTTTATCAATGTTATTATGAGTGTAACTGTAATTTTTTAAAATGTATTTATGAATATTTCTTTCCTACTTTTTAGTCTTGCGGAACAGTTAACCAGAGCTCTGAAGTTGCGCTATCCCAACGCACATTAAATTCAATTGCGCTCAAGCGAACATGTCAATTTTCAACTCGTAATATGCACGCTAGTTCTGACGCACGCAAAGAGCCGCAATATACCCACTCCTAACCTAGCCCTTAATATGATTTGCTTTATTCTGCACTATGATTGTCCTCATATAATAGCACATCTGTATTGCACAAGTAAATAATGTAAGCTTGGATTTGCTTATGATTAGCACAAGTAGATGTCACTGTCAAACTTCATGGAAAAAATGTCATCTCACTAAGTTCAGCAAAGACATGCATAGTCCACTGATTTGGTTTATTGATACTATAGTGCCACCTTGTGGCTATGATTGCAAATACCTTTTTTTCTATTACATTTGGTAAAAAGGACATGAAACCTAATTTTTCTATCAATTTTTCTTTGTTTTCTTGGTATCTTTTGTGGAAAAGCAGGTACTCAAGCTTAGGAGCTGGTGTTCTGTCGATGTTTTGCTACCCGTCGGATTTTGCTACAAGTCCTGTCATCCCATTCCACAAATGTTTTAGTCCCAAACTGCGAGCATGCGCAGAATGTGAGGTAGCAAAATCTGTCGGATTGCAAAATTCTTCATTACTTTCCTTACATTTTTTTGCACGCCAGACTTCCTAGTCCTCGGCTCTCATTCAATTTCCTACACTTTGCAGGCACACGCTTCATCCTGGCAAGTGGGGGTCCATTTACTTTATTGTCTTATATATACAACATCTGCGGGTACAAGTTGAGGCTGTGTACACGCAAAATGTTAGGTTCCCATGCCTACTGTATTTAAATACTGAATCAGAAGACATCTGCTTTTAAAGGGACAAAAACCCAAATGTTTTCTTTCATGATTTAGACAGAAGAAACGCATAGTGCAGCCTGCAAAGTTCCTTAATACAGCATATGCATAAATAATATAAATTGTATAAATTTTGAATACCAGGGCTTATAGGTGAATTCCAACACCCCCCTTATATATCTCGCTCCTCCTGTGGCAATGAAATGCTGCTAACACAAGTGCTTAAACACAATATGTATGTATGAAAAGGAGGAACACCAAACGGACCGAGAAATTGCTCTATAAGGTGCATCAGCTGTTCGCCGGCATAAGCTCCTCCACACTCCAAGACAAGCTGGATAGTACACGTCAATGACGTTCGTGTGATGCGTCACGGGGGGAGGGATTAGACACTGCCTGGTAACTTCACGGACCGGACTCAATGAAAGGTGACCAGTGGCTCCAAGTAGCTGGCTCAATAAGTGAAATCAAGAGTGTCTTTTATTATTCCAAAACAGGTTAAAAAGTAGGAAGCATCCCACAGACAAGCAAAAGGCAGGATACCAATGCTTACATGTTTCAGCTCTCAGGCCGTAATCATAGCATATGGTATTGATAGAATAGTGTAGTTATCTGATTGGACAAAATTAATTAAAACAGATACGCCCTTATGCTTCACTTGACCATTAACTCCACGCATGCCTGAAATAAGTGCTAAAGACATAACATATAAGACTGTACAGAACATATATGGTATACAGATGTTATTACCATATTATTGTATATGCAAAACACAGTACAGATATAGTTAGAAATGAATAGCAACAAAAACAAATAAATGAATAGATAAATAGATGATTAGAGACAAAAGCTTTTAATAAAGTATAAGATACTGGGAGTAAATCATATCGGACCTAATATCATATTATTAGTACCAACATAAGTGGCTGGTCCAATAAAAAGATATAAAATAACAATCCCATGAACTGGATTATATTATGCAAACAGAACCTAAACAGATGTATATATATAAATATTTATACACATAACTCTAAATTTATTTTAGTTTATTTTATTTTATAATGCAAATAATTTAGCAAATAAGTTCATGGAGACAAGAATCCAAAGCATCCAACATATGATGCTAATCTAGAGTATGTATATAACTATATATATTGACAGCACAGTTTATATGTGAATTTATATGATATGGATAAATAAATAAATCAATAATTGATTATGGGTTGACACAGAAAAAAGAAAAAGAAGAAAGCCTGAGATAACATAGTTAAAGTTAAAGTTAATGATACTGTATATCAGATTTAAATATAGATATACATTAACATGTATGCCAAATTAGAAAGATGGAAAATTCACATTGTAACAAATATACATATATGGGATACCCACAGATAAACCAACTCAGCATAGATTCTATTATTCCCAAACGTTGATTAGATCATATCTGGAATTTAAACCTTGAGGTGTCCTGGTTTTTAGATGGAAAATCCAGAACACCTCACGTTTGGCTAGGAGACTATCAATGTCCCCTCCTCTTTTGGGTACTGCTACTTTTTTAATGGCAATCCACCTAAAGGTGTCCAATTTGCTATTGTGAAGAGTAGCGAAATGCTTTACCAGAGGAGTAGTAGATTTTCCCCTATCAATGGTGGAAATGTGTTCTCTTATGCGTGTATTTATGTCCCTTGAGGTGAGACCCACATATTGGATATTGCAAACCAATACCCAAATGTCTTCTTTCATGATTTAGATAGAACATAACATTTTAAACAATTTTCTAATTTACTTCTATTATCATATTTTCTTCGTTTTCTTGTTATCCTTTGTTGAAAAGCTGAAATGTAAGCTCACGAGAGTGCACATGTCTGCAGCACTATATGTCAGCAGTTTTGCAACAATGTTATACATTAGCAGGAGCACTAGATGGCAGCACTACTTCCTGTCATGTAGTGCTCTAGGAATGCGCACGCTACCTACCTAGGTATATCTTCAACAAAGAATAACATGAGAATGAAATAAATTTGATAATAGAAGTAATTTGGAAACTTTTTAAAAATTGTATTCTCTATCTGAACCATGAAAGAAAAATTTTGGGTTTAATATCCTTTTAAATAATTATCTTTATTAAAACCACGACCAATAAAATAAACAAATTATAAAATGATTTATTACAAATGAGTTATTAGGGAGCGCTACAACACCATTGGTGTTCTGTGGGCAGAGTTGTGGGTTTTCTGCAGACAGAGCTTGTCAGTCTGGAGGCATGTGAGAAGATTTGTTGGTGTTCTGTGGGAGGAGTTGTGGGTGTTCTGTAGGTGGAGCTTGTCAGTCTGAAAGCATGTGAGAAGATTTGCTGGTGTTCTGTTGGAGGAGTTGTGGGTGTTCTGTAGGTGGAGCTTGTCAGTCTGGAGGCATGTGAGAAGATTTGTTGGTGTTCTGTGGGCAGAGTTGTGGGTGTTCTGTAGGTGGAGCTTGTCAGTCCGGAGGCATGTGAGAAGATTTGCTGGTGTTCCGTGGGAGGAGTTGTGGGTTTTCTGCAGGCGGAGCTTGTCAGTTGGAGGCCTGTGAGCAGATTTGCTGGTTTTTAATGGGAGGAGTTGTGGGTTTTCTGCAGGCGGAGCTTGTCAGTCTGGGGGCATGTGAGCAGATTTGCTGGTGTTCTGTGGGAGGAGTTGTGGGTTTTCTGCAGGTGGAGCTTGTCAGTCTGGGGGCATGTGAGCAGATTTGCTGGTGTTCCGTGGGAGGAGTTGTGGGTTTTCTGCAGGCGGAGCTTCTCAGTCTGTGGGCATGTGAGCAGATTTGCTGGTGTTCCGTGGGAGGAGTTGTGTGTTTTTGCTGCAGGCGGAGCTTGTCAGTCTGGAGGCATGTGAGCAGATTTGCTGGTGTTCTGTGGAAGGAGTTGTGGGTTTTCTGCAGGTGGAGCTTGTCAGTCTAGAGGCATGTGAGAAGATTTGCTGGTGTTCTGTGGAAGGAGTTGTGGGTGTTCTGTAGGTGGAGCTTGTCAGTCTGGAGGCATGTGAGAAGATTTGTTGGTGTTCTGTGGGCAGAGTTGTGGGTGTTCTGTAGGTGGAGCTTGTCAGTCCGGAGGCATGTGAGAAGATTTGCTGGTGTTCCGTGGGAGGAGTTGTGGGTTTTCTGCAGGCGGAGCTTGTCAGTTGGAGGCCTGTGAGCAGATTTGCTGGTGTTTCATGGGAGGAGTTGTGGGTTTTCTGCAGGTGGAGCTTGTCAGTCTGGGGGCATGTGAGCAGATTTGCTGGTGTTCCGTGGGAGGAGTTGTGGGTTTTCTGCAGGCGGAGCTTGTCAGTCTGTGGGCATGTGAGCAGATTTGCTGGTGTTCCGTGGGAGGAGTTGTGTGTTTTTGCTGCAGGCGGAGCTTGTCAGTCTGGAGGCATGTGAGCAGATTTGCTGGTGTTCTGTGGAAGGAGTTGTGGGTTTTCTGCAGGCAGAGCTTGTCAGTCTAGAGGCATGTGAGCAGATTTGCTGGTGTTCTGTGGGAGGAGTTGTGGGTGTTCTGTAGGTGGAGCTTGTCAGTCTGTAGGCATGTGATAAGATTTGTTGGTGTTCTGTGGGCAGAGTTGTGGGTGTTCTGTAGGTGGAGCTTGTCAGTCTGGAGGCATGTGAGAAGATTTGCTGGTGTTCCGTGGGAGGAGTTGTGGTTTTTCTGCAGGCGGAGCTTGTCAGTTGGAGGCCTGTGAGCAGATTTGCTGGTGTTCCATGGGAGGAGTTGTGGGTTTTCTGTAGGCGGAGCTTGTCAGTCTGGAGGCATGTGAGCAGATTTGCTGGTGTTCTGTGGAAGGAGTTGTGGGTTTTCTGCAGGCAGAGCTTGTCAGTCTAGAGGCATGTGAGCAGATTTGCTGTTGTTCTGTGGGAGGAGTTGTGGTTGTTTTGTAGGTGGAGCTTGTCAGTCTGGAGGCATGTGAGCAGATTTGCTGGAGTTAATTGGGCAGAGTTGTGGGTGTTCTGTAGGTGGAGTTTGTCAGTCTGGAGGCGTGTGAGCAGATTTGTTGGTGTTCTGTGGGAGGAGTTGTGGTTGTGCTGTAGGTGTAGCTTGTCAGTTTGGAGGCATGTGAGAAGATTTGTTGGTTTTCTGTAGGCAGAGTTTGTCAGCCTGGAGGCATGTGAGAAGATTTGTTGGTGTTCTGTGGGCGGATTTGTGGGTGTTCTGTAGGCGGAGCTTGTCAGTCTGGAGGCATGTGAGAAGATTTGTTGGTGTTCTGTGGGCGGATTTGTGGGTGTTCTGTAGGCGGAGCTTGTCAGTCCGGAGGCATGTAAGCAGATTTGTTTGTGTTCTGTGGGCGGATTTGTGGGTATTCTGTAGGCTGAGCTTGTCAGTCTGGAGGCGTGTGAGAAGATTTGTTGGTGTTCTGTAGACAGAGCTTGTCAGTCTGGAGGCATGTTAGAAGATTTGTTGGTGTTCTGTGGGTGGATTTGTGGGTGTTCTGTAGGCGGAGCTTGTCAGTCTGGAGGGATGTAAGAAGATTTGTTGGTGTTCTGTGGGCGGATTTGTGGGTGTTCTGTAGATGGAGCTTGTCAGGCATGACTAGGAAGGAAGGGACAGTGACAGGGAGGGGAAATAGTATTATTGAGAATCAACTTTATAGATTAGGGTACTTGCACCTACATAGAATCCTGTAGAACTCCTCAGCACCTCATACGTTTCTTATTTGCATATTCTTACCCACAATTCCTTGCTCCAGTGGAAGCTCTGTATGCTGAGGGTTTCAGGGGGAATAAACTGATGTTCTACATAGTGCTCTATATATTGTATCAATTGCAGTGTCAAAGTACAGTGAGAAATGTTTGTCTATAAACCTGACAAATGTGTATGTTCTTTCCAAGGGTATCATCAAGGCTTATAAAAATGGTGTCATCATCCAGGGAAACACTTCTGAATTTGGAACATGGAGCTTCACTGGATCCTTCTTCTTCTCTGTAACTGCAATAACCACAATAGGTAGGTTTTCTGCAGGTCACACAGGGCTGTTTTTAGTGGTAGGCACAGTGACCTGCTGCCCAGGGGGGCAGCACCATTTCCCTTCTGTATGCTCATAATAATTTTTTATGTGTGCTGCTCACTTCTCAAGGCTACCCCTGCTACATATCTGTCCTTAATTGGCTAAAACAGATAACAACTGCAAAACAATGTACTTAATACTAACATAATGACAGTTGCTACCTTTGTAGCAGAAATGCCGGCACTGTGTCACTTTAAGGGATGAAAGCTGTCCACGTCCTCTGTTGATCAGAATCCTCCAGCCTCTCCCACCTCCAAAACAAAAGCCTAGAATAGTGTAGTAACTTCAACACAAATTGGAGGCGCAAATTAGAGCATACTCACAGGATTCAAATAAAAATAAGCATTTATTTTAAAATCATCAGCGGGACGTCCTCAGGTACAGCTTCAAAGGTTTATTCAAACATATCACAACGCGTTTCAGTTATTATTTAGCCTTTTTCTAGAGCAGATTAAAAGCAGTGTAAAAACAGGCTGTGATCTGGAGGATTCTGATCAACAGAGGACGTGGACAGATTTAATTCCTTAAAGTTACACAGCGCCGCCAATTTTGCTACATATCTACTATAAACGGTTTGGGAGAACCGGGGGTTGGCAGTAATCACCTAAAGGGAAGTGTGCTGACAATGTTTGATACTTAACCTGTTATACTACAGTTGACAGCTTTGTCTTCTGGAAATTTAAGCCCAGATTGGCTCCTCCATATCAGGCAAGTGATAGGTTTAGGATTAGCTATTAAAACACAATTCCAGCAAACAAGATTTTTATTGCAATATCACAGTAATATTCCCCAGGGTTCACAGTCACTGTAACTCAAAGTGATGGCTATGTAAGTACTCCAAAACAAAAACCTGCCGTTAAAGTGTTATAATGTGTATTGTCCCCATGGAAAGCACAAGTCCATTATCTCAGCGCAAGTGGAGGTAATTCACATTCAAACGATATGAGAAGAAAAGATAGAGGGTATAAGCCTCTACACTCACCCCACTGATAGTCAGCTTCACTTGTAAGTTTCACTCTAGACGTGATGGCAGCTTCCAGGTCACAGATTTTTATTTGTATTAAGGACTATTAAACTTGACTGATAAGTTATTCTACAGCAAAACAACAGAAGGTGCTTACTATCTCTTTAACATCACTATTTCTCCCTTTCATTATGTATATTGTGCTCTACATTTGTATTCTCACTTCCACTGTCTGCGTTACAGGCTTAAATTTCCTTTATATATAGAAGATACAAGGGCCACATTTAAAGGGATAGTGGACTGTAAAATTGGTGCTTCCAGGGACTGCGTATAACAGTTGAGGTTAAAATGTATGGGAAATTACTCCTTTATGTTTATTGTTGTATATTAAATAGCTGTTTTTGTTCATTTAAAAACCCCAGCCCAGGCAGTTTGCAGGCATAGCAGATCTAATTATCTTATCTCTCTAAATTTACACAAAATCCTCCTCGTATCTGTCACTGTAGTAACACTGTAGATAGCATGGAGATAAATACAGCTAAATCTTTGAGGTTTTTTTAGCATTATATTTTAATGCAGGTGTCTCTTTCACATAGCTAGATAAACTGCTCTCAAGCTAAAATGTTCCTTTTTAAAATTATTTGAAGGACCTGACAGTACTGAGGAACTGAGGAGACCTGTTAGATAATCTCACCAGAGCGGAGAGCTTTATATCAGGCCTTTAGAAAAATAGAAAATGAGGATTTTAATTCCTCTATGTCTAACCCCCTATTGGGATTTCATCTAAACATTCTTGTTTCAAAAGCTAATCTACAGCCATTTGTAAACAACGCTATAAATTCCAACAGGTACAATGGATCATTCGGAAAAACAAATCAAGGGGACATGAAACCAAACATTTCTTTAATTATTCAGACAGAGCATGCAATTTTCATCAACTTGTTACAAAGCAGGGAAGTAAGCTTAGGAGTGTGCACTACATGGTAGCAGTATTGTAAGAATGTTATACATTTGCAAGAGCACTAGATGGCAGCAGTATTGTAAGAATGTTATACATTTGCAAGAGCACTAGATGGCAGCAGTATTGTAAGAGTGTTATACATTTGCAAGAGCACTAGATGGCAGCAGTATTGTAAGAGTGTTATACATTTGCAAGAGCACTAGATGGCAGCAGTATTGTAAGAATGTTATACATTTGCAAGAGCACTAGATGGCAGCAGTATTGTAAGAATGTTATACATTTGCAAGAGCACTAGATGGCAGCAGTATTGTAAGAATGTTATACATTTGCAAGAGCACTAGATGGCAGCAGTATTGTAAGAATGTTATACATTTGCAAGAGCACTAGATGGCAGCAGTATTGTAAGAATGTTATACATTTGCAAGAGCACTAGATGGCAGCACTTTTTCCTTGCAAGTAGTGATCTAGAAGTGCACACTACCTAACTAGAAAACATTTCAACAAAGAATACCATCTGATAATAGAAGTAAATTGACTTTTTGTATTCTTTGCTTGAAACACAAATTTTGGGGGCCTCTTCAAAGAAGAGACAATAATGAAATGCTCATGATTACCCTTCAGTTACTTATGTATTACAAACAATGCTTCTGTTTCAGTGATAGCCTTTACTGTGTATGACATTTGCAAACACCACAGTCAGTCATAGAGCATATACCCAGTATATTAGTGATGGCTCAAATTGTATAATTATTAATATTATTATTATTATTTTCAGTTGTTTGTAGAGCACCAACAGATTCCGCAGCACTATAAACATGGGTCTAATATGTAGGTAACGGTTATGTGAGACAAAGGGATAGAGGCCCTGCCAAGAGTGGCACTGCAGTAAATCAGTTCTCACAAATGTGATCTAATAGGCAGCTGGGCTCTTAGGCTGACATGCTAAGGAGGTAACAAAAGGAGGAGATGAACTAAGATAAGAAAATGTTAGTGTATATTATATGCAAGGTGAAAAGGAAATGAAGAAAGATCCGGTACTTCTTGCTAAAGTTACGAAGAAACAGCTTTATTGGATTTAAAACAGGTACAATAAAAAAAAAATGTGAGTTACAGTGTGTGCCTTTGCATATGATTGCTCAAACGTATTCAAGTTTAAACCTATTGAGGTGGGGTAGAAGAGAGGTGCTTTGATCTGTTTACACACGGAAAGGAGGAACTTTTTTTGTCTTTATATTATATGCAACCCTGAAAAGTAGTCTTTAAGGAGCGCTTGAGAGTTTGAAAACTAGGGGAGAGTCATGTGGAGCGAGGCAGAGAGTTCCAAAAAATAGAGGCCAATCAGGAGAAGTCTTGTAGATTGGAATGTGAGGTGGTAATAAGAGAGGAGGAGAGAAGGAGGTTATGAGCAGAGCAAAGGGGACGAGAAGGAGAGTATCTGGAGAGGAAGTCGGAGATATAAGGGGGAGCAGTGTTATTAAAGGGATAGTAAAGTCCAAATTAAACTTTCATGATTTAGATAGAGCATGCAATTTTAAACAACTTTCTAATTTACTTTTATCATCATATTTGCTTTGTTGGCTTGTTATTCTTAGTTGAAAGCTAAACCTAGGTAGGCTCATATGTTAATTTCTAAGCCCTTGAAGGCCACATCTCATCTGAATGCATTTGACAGTTTTTCACAGCTAGAAGGCGTTAGTTCATGTGTTTCATATAGATAACACTGTGCTCATGCACATGAACTTATTTAAGAGTCAGCACTAATTGCCTAAAATGCAAGTCTGTCAAAAGATGTGAGATAAGGAGGCTGTCAGCAGAAGCTTAGATACAAGGTAATCACAAAGGTAAAAAGTGTATTAATATAACTGTGTTGGTTATGCAAAACTGGGGAATGGTAAATAAAGGGATTATCTATATTTTCAAACAATAATATTTTGGGTGTTTACTATCCCTTTAAGGGCTTTGAATCTCAATCAGTATTTTGTGTTTTATTCTGGAGGCTAGAGGAAGCCAGTAAAGGGACTGGTAGAGATGTGCAGCAGATGAGGAGCGACATGTAAAGAAGATCAGCCAGGCAGAGGCATTGTTTATTGATTGTAAGGGAAATAGTTGGCTGCTAGGGAGGCCAGAGCGGATGGAGTTGTAATTATCAAGGCGGGAAATGATGAGAGAGTGGATTAAAGGGACAGTAAAGTCAAAACTAAACATTCATGATTCAGATAGGGCATGCAATTTTAAACAACTTTCCAATTTAATTTTATCATCAAATTTGCTTTGTTCCCTTGGTGGTATTTTTGAAAAGCTAAACCTAGCTAGGCTCAAACTGATTTCTAAACCGTTGAAAACCGCCTCCTAGCTCAGAGCATTTTGAAAGTTTTTCACAGTTAGACAGTACTAGTTCATGTGTGTCATATAGATAACATTGTGCTCACTCCCGTGGAGTTATTTAGGAGTCTGCACTGATTGGATAACCTGCATGTCAGTCAAAAGCACTGAGATAGGGGGCAGTCTGCAGAGGCTTAGATACAAGGTAATCACAGAGGTAAAACGTATATTAATGTAACAGTGTTGGATATGAAAAACTGGTGATAGGGTAATAAAGGGATTATCTATCTTTTTAAATAAAAGAAATTCTGGTGTAGACTGTCCCTTTAAAGTTTTAGTTGTGTCTTGTGTGAGGAAGTGGTGAATTTTGGAGATGCTTTTAAAGTGGAGGTGGCAGTAATTGGCCAACAACTGGATATGGGGGGGGGGGGGGGGGAGGTGAAACAAAGTCAAGTATGACCCCAAGACATCAGGCATGTGGGGTTAGGGTAATGATGTTATTATCAACAGGGGGGATAAGGTGCTCAGTTTTGGAGATATTTTTCATAAGGTAGTGAGAGGACATCCAGGATGAAATATTAAAAAGACAGTTAGTGACATGGATTTGTAAGGAAGGGGGATAGTTCTGGTGAAGAGAGGTAGATTTGGGTATCATCAGAATACAAATGATATTGAAACCTGTGGGACTTTATTAAGGAACCAAAGGATGATGTATAAATTGAGAACAGAAAGGGACCAAGTACAGAGCCTTGTGGTACCCCAACATAAAGTGGTAAAGGGTAAGAGGATGTGCCAGAGAAGGCTACACTTAAGGTCCGGTTAGAGAGGTAGGAGGAGAACCATAAGACGGCTGTGTTGCAGATGCAGAAGGATCGGAGGGTTTAAAGCAAGAGAGTGTGGTCAAAGGCAAAAGATGCAGAAAGATCGTGAAGGATTAACAGAGAAAAATGTCCTTTTGATTTTGCTGTAATTATTTAGTTAGTAACCTTAATGATTACTGTTTCTGCGGAGTGTTGGGACAAAATCCAGATTGCAGGGGATCAAGGAGGGAGTTTAATGAAAGTGTGATAAATGTGTACATACAAGTCTTTCCAGAAGTTTAGAGGCAAGGGGGAGTAGGGAAATAGGGTGGTAGTTGGATGGGGATGATGGATAAAGAGGAGAATTTTTAGGATAGGTTGGATTAGTGCATTTTTAAGGGATGTGGGAAATATACTAGTCCTGAGGGAGAGATTAAAAATATGTGCGGAAGGCCCCTGTCTGTGAGTGAATGGGTAGATGACTTTATTTGTTAGTAAATGGGTAGAGGGCTCTGTCTGTGAGTGAATAGGTAGATGACTTTATTTGTTAGTAAATGAGGAGAGGGCTCTGTCTGTGAGTGAATGGGTAGTAGGCCCTGTCTGTGAGTGAATTGGTAGATGGCTCTGTCTATGAGTTAATGGGTAGAGGATATTGTCTGTGAGTGAAGAGGTAGAGGACTCTGTCTGTGAGTGCATGGGTAGAGGGCTCTATCTGTGAGTGAATGGGTAGTAGGCCCTGTCTGTGAGTGAATGGGTAGATGTCTCTGTCTATGAGTTAATGGGTAGAGGTTATTGTCTGTGAGTGAATGGGTAGAGGGCACTCTCTGTGAGTGAATAATTAGAGGGCTCTGTCTGTGAGTGAATGATTAGAGGGCTCTGTCTGTGATTGAATGGTTAGAGGGCTGTGTCTGTAAGTAAATGGGTAGAGGGCTCTGTATGTGACTGAATGGGTAGAGGGTACTCTCTGTGAGTGAATGGGTAGAGGGCACTGTCTATGAATGAATAGGTAGAGGGCTCTGTCTGTGAGTAAATCATTTGAGGGCTTTGTCTGTGATTGAATGGTTAGAGGGCTGTGTCTGTGAATAAATGGGTAGAGGATTCTGTATGTGAGTGAATGGTAGAGGGCCCTGTACTTGAGTAAATGGGTAGAGGGCACTGTCTTTGAGTGAATGGGTAGAGGGTACTGTCTGTGACTGAATGGGTAGATGGTTCTGACTGTGAGTGAATGGGTAGAGGGCTCTATCTGTGAGTGAATGGGTAGAGGGCTCTGTTTGTGAGTGAATAGGTAGAGGGCTCTGTCTGTAAGTAAATGGGTAGAGGGCTCTGTCTGTGAGGGAATGGATAGCGGGCCCTGCCTGTGAGTGAATTGATGGAGGGCCCTGTCTTTGAGGGAATGGGTATAGCCCTGTGTCTGTGAGTGAATGGGTAGAGGGCTGTATGTGAGTGAATGGGGAGAGGTCCCTGTCTGTGAGTGAATGGGTAGAGGGCCCTGTCACTGAGTGAATGGGTAGAGGGCTCTGTCTGTGGTTGAATAGGTAGAGGGCTCTGTCTGCCTTGACTGTGAGTGAATGGGTAGAGGGCAGTGTCTGTAAGTGAATGAGTAGAGGGCTCTGTATGTGAGTGAATGAGTAGAGCTATCTGTCTGTGAGTGAATGAGTAAAGAGCCCTGTGAGTTAAAAAATGGTGCAGATAAACTTACATGGAGGTCAGTTATAGGACAGCTGCCCCCATGAGCTCACATACTAACTGGGTGTGAGGGAAGCTGGTGCAGAAGGAGGGGAACTGGGTAATGGATGTTTAGTGTACATAGCATGTACAGTATATCTATACAGTAGAGATGTTAAGAAGCACTTGAAACACTGTTTAAATAAATTCTTGTGAAAGTGGCAAAGTGACCATATAGAGATAGGTAAACAGAGTAGAGTCTGCCTGTCCTGACAACCTATTAGATGAATTAAGATGGGTAAGCAGTGGTGATGATGGAAAAGGATTGCAATAGTTAGCTATGAAAGTTGCTATTAAGTGATTAAAACACGATTCAATAGGTGCCAGTACCATTAGTGACAAATATTTATAATGAAATGTAAAAAAAACATCATTTGTAGATGTTGGTTTACTGTAGTTACTTTTCATACACTTTCTTTTTGCTGTACATGATATCACGTAGCCATCACATCTACATAAGTATAATGTCCCAATTCATATGTAAATTGTGCCCTGTGCACTGTATACAGCCTCTACAATAAGGATTAATGGAGCTTTAATGAATCAATACATTGGCCTCTATGTATGAAGCCGTCTACTTTCCTGCATTCGCCGGCCCAATACGCTCGCCTAATCTCGCCTACCATCGCTGCCGCGGACCTGAATAAGTTCGCCAAAGTTATCAAGAAAGCTGTCAAGAAGCCGCGCAACAAGTAAGGGGCGATGAGCAGCGGACTGTTGTTAATTGACAGTCATCGATCTCGCTGCTCATCGGCTTCTTCGCAGCTTTTTTTTTTTTTTTTTTTTTGGGTTCAAAAGAGCTTTATTTAATTTTTAAAGACGGTACAGATAAAAAAGTAAACGTTCTTTGCACACTCATATGAAGTACCACCATATAACAGGAATAGTAGTAATACAAAGCAGTATACATATTCTATCATAAATGTACTTACTACATGTTAGTCCCCATTTTCCCTTTTCTAATTTATCTAGATCACTCTTGGACCTTTGAGTTGTGTTCATTATGTTAAGTAAAGGGTTATTATATGACATAAGATAATAATAAGAAAAATAAACATAACAAAAATAACAAAAACACCGGATCCCACCACAATACTTGCAAAGTCCAAATGATCTAGTGATACCAAGTTTGTGAGATATGCTCCTTATCAGAATGATCAAGTAGAACTAAGGTATAAAACATTTATATAACTGTAACAAATATAAAGCTGTAATAAAAAAGAGAACAAGAAAAAAACAGAAAACAAGAATCTGGCTCGATACTTATAATAAGTTTAAACTCATTTTCGTAGCACCAACAGATCTCTCCGTGTTGAGGTTATGTCTGCTGACTGCAGGAATGTTTGAAAGATTATGAGTTAATATGTTGTGTGGTTTTAGCTGATATGGCATGTAAAACAGCAGAGTGATAGGAGGATAAACCTTTTGGAGGTAGTGATCCAAGTACAGAGAGAGCGTGAGGGCAAAATGGCAGTCTGTGTTTATGTTATTATCCTATGCCCTCTCTGCCGATTGTCTGTGCGGTATAGCTTGCCAAAATAGGGGCAATAAACAATGGTGTGTGGGGAGTGTCAAGTGCCTCAATCTCTCTAAAGCGATGTCCTGTGAGCATATTGTCTATGTGACTGACATCGCTCTTGTGTGACCCAATATGTAATCTCACCATGATGTCAGCTGCCGCACTCACTTGCTGAAAATGCCTTCCCCATACAGCTGTTGCGTTTTTGAAAGCTGTAAACAGTTCTGGTTCCGGTCGCCTCTCAGTGATGTATATGCCTCTTGATGGGGGAGCGGCAGTGACAGGAAAGTCCAGCTGGTAATGTGTAGTGTTCCCTTCTGGGAATATTTGGTTGTATGTGTTAGTGAAGGGGTTCAAGGGTTCTTCTCGCACGGAGGTTGTCGGTAATCCTGGAGTACCCTTGGTAGCTTCGGGGTATGCTGTGTCAATGAGTTAGTTAGGTACTAGCACAGCTATATCCTCTGATGTGTCGCTGCTTCCTCCCGATGTCACCCGTGTATCATTAGGTTGTGATATGGAGCTAAGCTGCTCTGCAACACCCAAAGGCAGGAGCCTCAAAGAGTCAGAGGAACAAACAGCCAGATCCTCTTGGGTGCTTGCAACATAGTCCCAGGCCTCCGGTTCAATAGGTGGTGTATGTGGGGAAAGATGTGCCTTCCTTGAGGTAGGTTCACATTTGGCTTGATCGGCTCAGTTTCCCTTTCAGGTATCTTTTGTAATAATAGATCAGCATTCTCCAGGAAGGCTCTAGGTAGAGATTTTTGATATATATTGTATAGAAGGCGCTCTATTTTAGCAAAGCGCTGATCCAATGCCAGCAGTGAGTTTGTCTCCCTTGCGGTCGCCATGTTGATACCTTCCGACATTGAGAAAGTTAAGAATTTCTTGGTTGTTGTTCTGTGGACTGAACAATATTAGATTACTTTATCCGGTGTTGTGGGTGAATCATTCAGTAAGGCAGACGTTATCTGCCAGCACTGGTAACCCGGAGAGGCCGGGGGGGTTGTGGCTTAATAGTGGGCCGCCGCCCTAGGCCCTAAATTTCCGATCTGCAGCTCCAGGTTCATAAAAACAGTAGATCCAAGCTAATATATTACCATTGAAGGTATAGCAGACATATCCTGCAGTGTGGAGATAAATGGGTCTCTGTAAAGTCTCCAAAATCGGCGGATTAATGAAGATTCTGTCAGAGCTCACAGAATGTGCGTCCTATCATGGACGCTGTACGGACACGCCCCTCTTCGCATCTTTTTTGATAGCCTGTCACTAAGCACCCACACTAAACTACACTGTTTTACCCCCTAAACAGCCGCTCCCGGAGCTCCCCGCACCTAAATAAAGTTATTACCCCCTAAATCACCGCTCCTGGACCCCGTCGTAACTATAATAAATGTATTAACCCCCTAAACCGCCACTCCCGCACCCCGCCGCCACCTACATTATACCTATTAACCCCTATCCTGCCCCCCACTACACCGCCGCCACCTATATTCAAGTTATTAACCCCTATCCTGCGGATTCCGGACCCCGCCACAACTAAATAAATTGTTTAACCCTTAAACCTCCGCACCCGGAGCCCACCACCACCTACATTAAAGTTATTAACCCCTATCCTGCCCCCCACTATACCGCCGCAACCTACATTAAACTCATTAACCCCTAAACCGCCTCTCCCGGACCCCGCCGCCACCTATAATAAACTTATTTACCCCTAAACCTAAGTCTAACACTAACACCCCCCTAACTTAAATATATTTTTAATACATCTAAATAAAACTTACTATTATTAACTAAATTATTCCTATTTAAAAATAAATACCTATAAAATAAACCCTAATATAGCTACAATATAACTAATAATTATATTGTAGCTATTTTAGGATTTATTTTTATTTTACAGGCAACTTTGTATTTATTTTAACTAGGTACAATAGCTATTAAATAGTTAAGAACTATTTAATAACTACCTAGCTAAAATAAGTACAACATTACCTGTAAAATAAATCCTAACCTAAGTTACAATTAAACCTAACACTACACTATCATTAAATTATTTAGTTGTGGGGTCCGGGATCCGCAGGATAGGGGTTAATAAGTTTATGTAGGTGGCGGCGGTATAGGGGGCGGCAGATTAGGGGTTAATATGTATAATGTAGGTGGCGGGTGGTCAGGGAGCGTCGGTTTAGGGGTTAACATGTTTAATATAGTTGCGGCGGGTCCGGGAGCAGCGGTTTAGGGGGTAATAAATTTATTTAGTTGCGGCGGTGTAGCGGGGGACAGATTAGGGGTGTTTAGACTCGGGGTACATGTTAGGGTGTTAGGTGCAGACGTTTCTATAGGAATCAATGGGATATCGGGCAGTAGCGAACATGAGCATTCACTATGGTCAGACTCCCATTGATTCCTATTGGATCCGCCGCCCGGAATAGTGGTGAGCGTACCTGGTAGTAGTTTGATAACTACCAAAAGTAGTCAGATTGTGCCGAACTTGCATTCGGAACATCTGTAGTGATGTAAGAATCGATCTGTGTCGGACTGAGTCCGGCAGATCGAAGCTTACGTCACTAGATTCTATTTTTGCCGGGCAGTAGGGGTTGATAACTAAGGCGAATCAGCCTCGCCACAAATACGCTGCGGAATTCCAGCGTATTTGCGGTTGACGGCGTGGTAACTAGAGGCCCATGTATATTAATAAACCTGTAGATTTGTAGAATATCTGCAGTGGCCATTTCCAGTGTTTAACTTATATGCAAGCAAATAGACTGCAAATAGCCATGAAATATTGTTAAAGATGTTCAAAATATCTTTTTTGAGGACTTTTTAATTACCTAGAGGCATTTATTTCATAATACAAAAATGGTCTTGAAAAGCTGTTGAAAAATGACCTGAAAATGTTTTGTGTTCGTGCCTAAACAAAAAGAAGCATTTTCAGCCCATGAAGCAAATCTCGATAGATTGTGATTTAGGCCTAAACATAATTAAACCGAACATTAGCCTGAGCCTATATTAGTTTATATATTGAAAAAATAAGCGTAAAGGTTTAGGGGCCGAATTATCGAAGGTCTTGCGGACCTGATCCGACAGTGCGGATCAGGTCCGCAAGACCTCGCTGAATGCAGAGAGCAATACGCTCTCCGTATTCAGCATTGCACCAGCAGCTCACAAGTGCTGCTGGTGCAACGCCGCCCCCTGCTGATCCGCGGCCACCAGCAGGGAGGAGTCAATCAACCCAATCGTATTCGATCGGGTTGAATTGCGGCGAATCCTGTCCGCTTCATCAGAGCAGATGGACAAGGTTATGGGGCAGTGGTCTTTAGACCGCTGCTTCATAACTGCTGTTTCTGGCAATTCTGAAGACTCGCCAGAAACACGGCCCTTCAAGCTCCACTCGGAGCTTGATAAATGGGCCTCTATGTGTCCATAAAGCAAGCTGCCATGCTTTAACCTAGATTTTGTTCTCTACTTAGACCAATTAGAGACAGTTATAAATGAGTTACTAGAGTTTGCAGCCAATAACAGTTTGGAATATAGTAGTATTAAGCCTGGAATCTGCACTTCCAGCAATTGGAAAGCCCACACTTTTCAGAATTAAAGGGAAAGGAAAGTCACAATTAAACTCAGGATTCAGAGCATGTAATTTTACGACACTTTTAAGTTCACTACTAGACCTCTATAATAACGACTGACAATATTTTATTCACTTTTTGTATCTGTGAATAGGTTTTTCTTATGAAACAATATACAAAAATCAAGTCATGTAAGTATTTTGACGACCAATAGATGGCAGCATTTAGCTAGTTGTCATGTATTAATAAGGCATAAATAAAAGATATTCGGCTACATTAAGAGTTTTGGGTTACAGTGCATACAGCTTTTTGAAAAATTGGCCATTACGCTGGAATGGCCAGGAACGCATATTACGAGTCGTGTCGGTACAGCTATACCGCAAGCATTTTAGCCTGTAACGCAATGTCCATTCCGCACTCAAAAAATTTCATTTTTGTGTGGGATTTTCATAGTGCCGGTATTACAGGTTGTGCGGTCCGGCTAAAATGCTTGCATTACAACCTATACCGACACGATCCAAACTGCCATCTGAGAGCAGTAGTTATGGATTTTGTGTAACAAAAATGTTTCACAAAACTCATAACAAAAATGAAAAGTACACTAACACCAATAAACTACCTATAAACCCCTAAATCGCCACCCTCCCACATCGCAAACACTATATTAAACCTATTAACTCCTAATCTGCCGCCCACCCACATTGCGACTATTAAATAAAGTTATTAATCCCTACTCTGCCACCCACCCACATCGCGACTATTAAATAGTTATTAATCCCTACTCTGCCGCCCACCCACATCGCCAACACTATTTAAATATATTAACCCCTAAACCATCGCTCCCCGACATCGCCTACACTAATAAAATTTCTTAACCCTTAATCCACCGCTCCCGACATTGCTGACACCTAAATAAACCTATTAACCTCTAAACCTCCAGCCCCCCACATCGTATCTACTAAACTAAACATATTAACCCCTAGACCATCGCCTCCCCATCGCAAAACACTAAATTAAACTATTAACCCCTAAACCTAACACCCCTCTAACTTTAAATAAAAATTACAATATAACCATATGGCAGCGCTATGGAGAGTGAAATAACGCATTTTTTGGCGTTATTTTCGCACCCTGTTTAGCGCATCAAATACATCACTAGTGACATAAATTATATCAGTAACATAACCCATTACATCATTCTTCAAATAAAAAAAATAAAACATTTCTAAAAGTATAACACACAGCAATGTCTTTCTGCTTTTTATCCCTATATTTTCCTCACCCATATCCTCATCTTTGCACACAAGCATCTCCTCATTCTTCCATTTCATGTCCTTTCCCTCAAACTTAGGCCTCTATTTATCAAGCTGTCTACTTACCTGCATTCGACGGCCCCAATACGCTCGCCTAAGATCGCCTAACATCGCCGTCGCGGACCTGAATACGTTCGCCAACGTCCTAACGAAGAATGAAGGTTCCTTTAAATGACGTCATCCAAGATGGCGTCCCTTGAATTCTGATTAGCTGATAGGATTCTATCAGCCAATCGGAATTAAGGTAGGAAAAATCCTATTGGCTGAGGCAATCAGCCAATAGGATTGAGCTTGCATTCTATTGGCTGATTGGAACAGCCAATAGAATGCGAGCTCAATCCTATTGGCTGATTGGATCAGCCAATAGGATTGAACTTCAATCCTATTGGCTGATTGCATCAGCCAATATGATTTTTCCTACCTTAATTTCGATTGGCTGATAGAATCCTATCAGCTAATCGGAATTCAAGGGACGCCATCTTGGATGATGTCATTTAAAGGAACCTTCATTGTTCGTTAGGACGTCGATGGAAGAGGATGCTCCGCGACGGATGGATTGAAGATGGACCCGCTCCGCCTTGATGGATAAGGATAGAAGATGCCGCCTGGATGAAGCCTTCTGCCCTTCTGGAGGTCCTCTTCTGCCCGGATCGGATGAAGACTTCTGCCCCTCTGGAGGTCCACTTGCGCCCGGCTGGGTGAAGACGGCTCAAGGTAGGGTGATCTTCAGGGGGTTAGTGTTAGGTTTTTTTAAGGGAGGTTTGGGTGGGTTTTAGAGTAGGGTTGGGTGTGTGGGTGGTGGGTTTTAATGTTGGGGGGTTGTATTTATTTTTGTTACAGGTAAAAGAGCTGATTACTTTGGGGCAATGCCCCGCAAAAGGCCCTTTTAAGGGCTATTTATAATTTAGTATAGGGTAGGGAATTTTATTATTTTGGGGGGCTTTTTATTTTATTAGGGGGATTAGATTAGGTGTAATTAGTTTAAAATTCTTATAATTATTTTTTTTATTTTCTGTAATTTAGTGTTTGTTTCTTTTTTGTACTTTAGTTTATTTTATTTAATTGTATTTAATTGTTGCTTAATTGTAGTTAATTAATTTAATTTATTTAATTGTAGTGTTAGGTGTAATTGTAATTTAGGTTAGGATTTATTTTACAGGTACTTTTGTATTTATTTTAGCTAGGTAGTTATTAAATAGTTAATAACTATTTAATAACTATTGTACCTAGTTAAAATAAATACAAAGTTGCCTGTAAAATTTAAAAAAAAACTAAAATATCTACAATGCAATTATTAATTATATTGTAGCTATCTTTTATAGGTAAGTATTTAGTTTTAAATAGGAATAATTTAGTTAATAATAGTAAATTTATTTAGATTAATTTAAATAATATTTAAATTAGGGGGGGGTGTTAGGGTTAGGGTTAGACTTAGGTTTAGGGGTTAATAAATATAATGTAGGTGGCGGCGGTGTGTGGGGGCAGATTAGGGGTTAATAAATATAATGTAGGTGGCGGCGGTGTAGGGGGGGCAGATTAGGGGTTAATAAATATAATGTAGGTGGCGGCGGTGTGGGGGGGGGGCAGATTAGGAGTTAATAAATATAATGTAGGTGGCGGCGGGGTCCGGGAGAGGCGGTTTAGGGGTTAATAACTTTAGTTGCGGCGGGGTCCGGGAGCGGCGGTTTAGGGGTTAATAAGTTTATTAGAGTGGCAGTGGGCTCCAGGAGCGGTGGTTTAGGGGTTAATAAGTATAAAGTAAGTGGCAGCAGTGTAGGGGGGGGCAGATTAGGGGTGTTTAGACTTGGGGTACATGTTAGGGTGTTAGGTGTAGACATTTACCATAGGAATCAATGGGATATCAGGCAGCAGCAAACCTGAGCTTTCACTGCTGTCAGACTCCCATTGATTCCTATGGCATCCGCCGCCTCCAGGGCGGCGGATTGAAAACCAGGTACGCTGGGCCGGAAAAGTGCCGAGCGTACCTGGTAGGATCTTGATAACTTCCAAAAGTAGTCAGATTGTGCCAAACTTGCGTTCGGAACATCTGGAGTGACGTAAACATCGATCTGTGTCGGGCTGAGGCCAGTGGATCATATGTTACGTCACAAAATTCTACTTTTGCCGGTCTCTAGCCTTTGATAAGTAAGGCAAATCACGCTCGCCACAAATTTCAGCGTATTTGCGGTTGACAGCTTGATAAATAGAGGCCAGAGTCTTATCTTCTGTGTTGCCCCTTGTATCAGCCATGTTTACATGACATCAGTACTTTGTGACCTTACGTTAATATGTACCTGTAATCACACTTGTCTAGTTTTAACACCCCTTCCTTTTTCTCATCCTTTGCATTAATCATACTCTCTTTCTAATCCTCTCATCTTTCTCTCTTTTGTACATCAGGCTTCCCTCAAATCACTCTGAGATGCACGTCCTTATCGTTTCTTGCCCTCATTTCCCATTTAGCCTCTTGTATCCTGTTGCTTTTCCTTGTATAACATCCGTTGGTTCGTTTTCTCAAGCTCACCTAGCTCCTACAGCATTGTTCTCCTTTTCACTAACACAGAGCATCTTCCTAACCCTCTTACACGTAACATAAATAATCCATCCTTACTCTCTTATGTCACACTTAACGCATATCAAGTAAGTAAATACAAACAGCATATCAAATATATTTTTTTATAGTTAATGTGCATATATTTCTACACAGCAGACCCTCTGTACACAATCTATTCAAATACCCAGTTTCAAACAAACCCAAGCAGCCGAATCTTAGATAAACTATTCTCCAACATTAAGTTTATAGAATTTTAAACTCATAACCCCGTGTTTTCAATCTCAAATATCTGAAAAACTACTTAAAGGACCAGTAAATACAGTAGATTTGCATAATCAACAAATGCATGATAAAAATACAATGCAATACCACTTAGGGGCCGATTTATCAAGCTCGGTATGGAACTAAAGACCTCTGCTCCATAACTTGTCCACATGCTCTGAGGTGGCGGACAGAAATCAACCTGATCGAATACGATCAGGTTGATTAACACCCTCTGCTAGCGGCCGCAAATCTGCAGGGGGCGCCATTGCACCAGCAGTTCACAAGAACTACTGGTGCAATCATAAATGACAACAGCATATGCTGTCGGCATTTATCGATGTGCAGTGGACATAATACGCTACATCGTATCATGTCCGCTCGCACTTCAATAAATATACCCCTTAGTATGAACTTCAAATGACAAGTAGATTGTTTATGAAAAATTTCAAAGTTATGTCTATTTCCATTCCCCCTGTATCATGTGACAGTCATCAGCCAATCACAAATGCATGTATGTATATTCTGTGAATTCTTGCACATGCTCAGTAGAAGCTGGTGACTCAAAAAGTGTAAATATAATAAGACTGTGCATTTTGTTAATGGAAGTAAATTGGAAAGTTGTTTAAAATTGCTGCTCTATCTGAATCTTGAAAGTTTAATTTTGACTTGAGTGTCCCTTTACCCAAATCACTTCACATTTTTCAGCTTTCTAGAGATTTCCATATTGGATATAACTGCCAAAATTCATGTCATTCTGCTCCAAGGATATGAGCATTTCAAAGCGTGAATTTCTACTACAAAGCCACTCTCACCTTACACTTACCAAACACAAATCCTCCCTTTTACTAAAGTCTTCTCATCCCTCACACGTCTCCTAGATCTCCTGTGTGAGGCATTCAGTAGTAACAGAGAATATCATTTACAAAAGCAAAAAAACATGCAAGGGCAAAACTGTGCTTATGGTGCCATCTGGAATTTGAAATAACTCAAAATATCTCAAAAACTACTAATAACACCCAATGTAATGGCCGGCCCTCACCACACTATCTATTCAATTGTCAAGTTTCAAACAAATCCAAGCAGCCGTTTCTACATCTCCAATAATAAGTCTATGGGGTTTTCAACTCATATTCCTGTTTTTTCAGTGTCAAATATCTCAAAAATCACAACAGAATCAACAAATTTCAGTCAGATTTCTCATTCCTGTCTAAAGATAAGTGCATCTGAAAAATTTAATTTTATTCAAAACTGTTCTCAACTTAAACTATATATATATGTTTATATCAAAGTACAAGAAAGTTCTGAAGAGGTGGAAATGCAGTTTAAAATTCTAAATTTAATTTAATCGATCCGAAATTGGCATAAAAAGACATATGGAGGCATCTTTACAAATAATCTAAGCATGAAAAAGTGCACTAGGCTGTAATCATAGCTAATGGGTACACCTGTTACTTGACCTATGTACCCTACAGAAACATATCATTGGCTAAAAACAAATCATGCTGTTCTCTGTGATTACCATATTTAAAGGTATATTTGTCATACATTGTTATTAAATGCCTGTGTTTACTATAAGTAAACATTCATTTATTTATGCTGAAGATGCATTACTCATTAATAGCTGATATCAAAAAGACTTTATAAATTGAGTAACACACAGACTAAAAATGGAAATTACATGGAAAGCGCTTATATATGTATAATAACAATATATATGCATCTAATCAATTTCAGACTGACAACAGTGTGTCTAAGGTATACTAAATTATATGCTGAGTTGTAAACTCGCTTAAAAGCTGACTGTATAATTAACATAGCAATAAACTCTCATAATGTACCAAAACTAAAGCTTGAGCTCATCAGTTTACATGAGACATTATTTTCATTCCCAGTAATTAATTAAATCATATTCGGAATTCATCCCAAAAGGAACTCGTGTACCAAGCTTGAAGATCCAATATATTTCCCTCTTGCCCAGCAACTTGTCCCTTTCCCCTCCCCTAGGGGGGGTTATCACCTTTTCAATGGCCTGCCACTGAAAAGTGGTCAAAGCTTTATTGTGCTTTCTTGCAAAATGCTGGACAAGAGGGGCAGTGGCCTCTCCCGAACTGATAGTTGAAAAGTGGTTTCTGATACGTGTATTCACATCATTAGAGGTTAACCCTACATATTGGATTAAACATTCTGTACATGTTATTACATAAACAACATATGAAGTTGTGCAGTTCAGGCATAACTCAATTAAAAAAAAACTCCCCTGTACTCATAGACTGGAAATTCTTTGAGATCAGGGCGTATTCACAAGGTCTACATCTTCTCTTTCCGCATCTAAACATGCCCTTGTGTTGAAGCCATGGCCCCTGTTATCCATTTTTGGCAAACAGGAGGGGGATACAAAATTCCCTAAAGGTTTGCACTTTCTATAGGAGCATTTAAGCCCCCTGTCAACACTGCTGACCAGCCCATCATCCGCGGCTAGGAGTCTGAAGTGCTTCTTGACAATCTTATGGATATCTCTATATTGGGCACTATAGTCTGCAATAAAATAAGTACTCTCACTTTTCCTTTTTGTGTGTTTAGTATTGGTCATTCTGTTGTCATGCAGTGTCTTTCTGTCTAGACTAGCCACCTGTTTTTGAGCTCTATCCAATATTGTATCTTAGTAGCCCCTTTCTTTTAGTCTTTTTCTAAGTTCATCACTCTGCCTACCATAAACCTCATCCTCAGTACAATTCCTTTTTAATCTTATGAACTGCCCTTTAGCCACGGAAAATGGCACATGCGGAGGATGACAGCTTCTGGCATGCAGAAGTATATTACGTGTGATTGGCTTGCAATGGGTATCACTCGTAATATACCCATTCTTATTACCTGTCAAAGCCAAATCCAAGAAACAAATATTGTTTACATGTTGTTCAAACGTGAATTTTAAACCCATGTCATTGTTGTTAATATCATTCATAAATGACCCCAACTCTTCTTCTGTACCTTGCCTTATGAGCAACAGGTTATCTATGTATCTCCTGTAAAACACAAATGGCTAGATTTAGAGTTTGACGTTAGCCGTCAAAAGCAGCGTTAAGGGGTTCTAATGATGCTTTTGACCGCCCGCCGGTATTTAGAGTCAGGCAGGAAAGGGTCTACCGCTCACTTTCTTTCCACGACTCGAGGCTACCGCAGATCCCCTTACATCAATTGCGTATCCTATCTTTTCTATGGGATTTGCCTAACGCTGGTATTTAGAGTCTTGGAAGAAGTGAGTGGCAGACTCTCTACCGACAAGACTCCAGCCGCAAAAAAAAGTCAGTAGTTAAGAGCTTTATGGGCTAAAGCCGGAACATAAAGCTCTTAACTACTGTGCTATAAAGTACACTAACACCCATAAACTACCTATGAACCCCTAAACCAAGGCCCCCCCACATTGCAAACACTATAATATTTTTTTTTAACTCATAATCTGCCGCTCCGGACACCTCCGCAACCTACATTATATCTATGAACCCCTAATCTGCTGTCCCTAACATCGCCTCGCCGACACCTATATTATATTTATTACCCCCTAATCTGCCCCCCCAACCATCGCCGCCACCTACCTACACTTATTAACCCCTAATCTGCCGACCGGACCTCGCCGCCACTATAATAAATGTATTAACCCCTAAACCGCCGCACTCCCGCCTCGCAAACCCTATAATAAATTGTATTAACCCCTAATCTACCTACAAATATTAACCCCTAATCTCCCGCCCGCAACGTCGCCGCTACTATAATAAATGTATTAACCCCTAAACCTAAGTCTAACCCTAACCCTAACACCCCCTAACTTAAATATTTAAATAAAACGAACTAAATTTACTATAATTAAATAAATTATTCCTATTTAAAACTAAATACTTACCTATAAAATAAACCCTAACATAGCTACAATATAACTAATAGTTACATTGTAGCTAGTGATGTCGCAAACCTAAAAATTTGGGTTTGCGAACAGCGAACGCAAACTTCCCCAAAAGTGTGCGAACCGGCGAACCGGGCGAACACCCATTAACTTCAATGGGCAGGCGAATTTTAAAACCCACAGGGACTCTTTCTAGCCACAATAGTGATGGAAAAGTTGTTTCAAGGGGACTAACACCTGGACTGTGGCATGCCGGAGGGGGATCTATGGCAAAACTCCCATGGAAAATTACATAGTTGATGCAGAGTCTGGTTTTAATCCATAAAGGGCATAAATCACCTAACATTCCTAAATTGTTTGGAATAACGTGCTTTAAAACATCAGGTATGATGTTGTATCGATCAGGTAGTGTCACCCCAGTGTCACTGGTGTGACACTGTGCCCTGGCAGGCAGGCATGCCTTGAAACGCACACGTGTGAAGGAAACTGACTGCTATTATTTAACACAGTCAAAAAAGTGTTGTTTTTTTTAAATCTACACTACTGTTACACCAGATATGAGTTGCACTGGGGTGACACTTTGCCCTGGCAGGCACTGAAACGCACACGTGTGAAGGAAACTGACTGCTATTATTTAACACAGTCAAAAAAGTGTTGTTTTTTTTAAATCTACACTACTGTTACACCAGATATGAGTTGCACTGGGGTGACACTGTGCCCTGGCAGGCCCTAAAACGTACACGTGTGAAGGAAAATGACTGCTATTATTTAACACAGTCAAAAAAGTGTTGTTTTTTTTAAATCTACACTACTGTTACACCAGAAATGAGTTGCACTGGGGTGACACTGTGCCCTGGCAGACAGGCCCTGAAACGCACACGTGTGAAGGAAACTGACTGCTATTATTCAACACAGTCAAAAAAGTGTTGTTTTTTTTAAATCTACACTACTGTTACACCAGATATGAGTTGCACTGGGGTGACACTGTGCCCTGGCAGGCAGGCCCTGAAACGCACACGTGTGAAGGAAACTGACTGCTATTATTTAACACAGTCAAAAAAGTGTTGTTTTTTTTAAATCTACACTACTGTTACACCAGATATGAGTGGTGGCACTGGGCAAGTGGGCACAGTATACGCTGTAAGCCTGACACACATGCTGGCTGGCAACTGCAATTAGATTACACAGGAAAAAAATAAAAAAGCAGACTGATGTTCTAGCCCTAAAAAGGGCTTTTTGGGGTGCTGTCCTTACAGCAGAGATCAGATGAGTCCTTCAGGACTGTAGTGGACACTGAATACACTAGCCTAGCTATCAATTTCCCTATTAAATCAGCAGCAGCTACACTGTCCCTCCTCTCACTAAGAATGCAGCTTCCAAATTAATCTAAAATGGATGCTGTTCAGGAGGTAGGAGGGTCTGGGAGGGAGTGTCTGCTGCTGATTGGCTGGAATGTGTCTTCTGACTGTGAGGTAAAGGGTCAAAGTTTTACTCAATGATGACGAATAGGGGGCGGATCAAACATCGCATATGTTCGTCCGCCGCGGCGAATGCGAACATGCTATGTTCGCCGGGAACTATTCGCCGGCGAACTATTCGCAACATCACTAATTGTTGCTAATTTAGGATTTATATTTATTTTACAGGCAAGTTTGTATTTATTTTAACTAGGTACAATAGCTATTAAATAGTTAATAACTATTTAACCCCTTAATGACAACTGACGTACCAGGTACGTCATGCAAAAACTAACAGTTAATGACAATGGACGTACCTGGTACGTCAGTTGTCTAACAGAGTGCTGGAAGCGATCACAATCACTTCCAGCAGCTCTGAGGGTATTGCAGTGATGCCTCAATATGGAGTCAATATGCAATACCCCTTTACAAGCCTCCGATGCAGAGAGAGACACTCTGTGGCCCTCTTTGCACCGGTAGCGATGGTGCCGTTGTCCGGATGGGGGGGAGCGTGCGTGCGCGAGGAGCGTGTGCGTGCGCGTGAACATAGTGCGCGTGCACGAGTCACACGTGTGCACGAGGCGCACGTGTATGTACACGTGCACGCGCGCGCATTAGCCACACTGACACCAATGAGGGCAGAAAGGGAGAGAAATGTAAAAAAAAAAATTCAAATATAAATGGATCTGGGAGGGGGAGAGGGATGGGGGTATTGTGGGGGGGCTGCTACACTACAGAAAGAGTTAAGTTAAAAATAAAATAAAAATACTTTGTTTTTTGGGGCCAAACTGGGTACTGGCAGACAGCTGCCAGTACCCAAGATGGCGGTAATTAGGTAGAGGAGAGGGTTAGAGAGCTGGAGGGGGGGATCAGGGAGGTTGGGGCTAAGGCAGGGGTCCATCACAGCTAAAATATTTTATTTATTTTTATTTAAAAAAAAAAAACAAACCTCTTTTATTTAGTACTGGCAGACTTTCTGCCAGTACTTAAGATGGCGGTAACAATTGTGGGGTGGGGGAGGGAAGAGAGCTGTTTGGGAGGGATCAGGGGGTGGGATGTGTCAGGTGGGAGGCTGATCTCTAAAATTAACCATGCAAGCTCCCTACAAGCTACCTAATTTAACCCCTTCACTGCTGGGCATAATTCACGTGTGGTGCGCAGCAGCATTTAGCGGCCTTCTAATTACCAAAAAGCAACGCCAAAGCCATATAAATCTGCTATTTCTGAACAAAGGGGATCCCAGAGAAGCTTTTACAACAATTTCTGCCATAAAAGCACAAGCTGTTTGTAAATAATTTCAGTGAGAAAACTAAAATTGTGAAAAATGTTTTTTTTTTATTTGCTCGCATTTGGCGGTGAAATGGTGACATAAAATATACCAAAATGGGCCTAGATCAATACTTGGGGTTGTCTACTACACTACACTAAAACTAAAATTAACCCTACAAGCTCCCTACAAGCTCCCTAATTAACCCCTTCACTCCTGGGCATAAAACACGTGTGGTGCGCAGCGGCATTTAGCGGCCTTCTAATTACCAAAAAGCAACCCCAAAGCCATATAAGTCTGTTATTTCTGAAAAAAGGGGATCCCAGAGAAGCATTTACAACCATTTGTGCCATAATTGCAGTAGCTGTTTGTAAATAATTTCAGGGGGAAACCTAAAGTTTGTGACAAAATTTGTGAAAAAGTGAACTTTTTTTTTTAATCGCATTTGGCGGTGAAATGGTGGCATGAAATATACCAAAATGGGCCTAGATCAATACTTTGGGTTGTCTTCTAAAAAAAAATATATACATGTCAATGGATATTCAGGTATTCCTTACAGATATCAGGGTTCCAATGTAACTAGCGCTAATTTTGAAAAAAAGTGGTTTGGAAATAGCCAAGTGCTACTTGTATTTATTGCCCCATAAATTGCTAAAAAAAAGCAAACAACATGTAAACATTGGGTATTTCTAAATTCAGGACAAAATTTAGAAACAATTTAGCATGGGTGTTTTTTGGTGATTGTAGATGTGTAACAGATTTTGGGGGTCAAAGTTAGAAAAAGTGTGTTTTTTTCCATTTTTTCCTCATATTTTATCTTTTTTTTTTTTTTTAGTAAATTATAAGATATGATGAAAATAATGGTATCTTTAGAAAGTCCATTTAATGGCGAGAAAAACTGTATATAATATGTGTGGGTACCGTAAATGAGTAAGAGGAAAATTACAGCTAAACACAAACACTGCAGAAATGTAAAAATAGCCATTGTCATTAAGGGTAAGAAAATTGAAAAATGGTCCGGTCATTAAGGGGTTAATAGCTACCTAGTTAAAATAATTACAAAATTACCTGTAAAATAAATCCTAATCTAATTTACAATTAAACCTAACACTACACTATCAATAAATAAATTAAATAAAGTACCTACAATTAGCTAAACTAAAATACAATTAAATAAACTAATCTATAATACAACCCCCCCACTAAATTACAGAAAATAAAATAAATTACAAGAAGTTTAAACTAATTACACCTAATCTAAGCCCCCTAGTAAAATAAAAAAGCCCCCCAAAATAATAAAATGCCCTAACCTATTCTAAATTAAAAAGTAACCAGCTCTTTTACCAGCCCTTAAAAGGGCCTTTTTCGGGGCATTGCCCCAAAGTATTCAGCTCTTTTACCTGTAAATAAAAATACAATACCCCCAACATTAAAACCCACCACCCACATACCCCTACTCTAACCCACCCAAACCCCCCTTAAATTAACCTAACACTAACCCCCTGAAGATCTCCCTACCTTGAGTCGTCTTCACTCAGCCGAGCCGAATTCTTCATCCAAGCGGAGCAACAAGATGTCCTCCATCCGGTATCTTCATCCACCCAGAGTGGAGCGGCGCCATCTTCCATCCAGCCAACGCGGAGCCATCCTCTTCAACCGACGGACTAACGACGAATGACGGTTCCTTTAAGGGACGTCATCCAAGATGGCGTCCCTCGAATTCCGATTGGCTGATAGGATTCTATCATCCAATCTGAATTAAAGTAAGAAAAATCTGATTGGCTGATTGAATCAGCCAATCAGATTGAAGTTCAATCCGATTAGCTGATCCAGTCAGCCAATTGGATTCACCTCACATTCTATTGGCTGTTCTGATCAGTCAATAGAATGCGAGGTTAATCCGAATTCATTTTTGTCTTGGCTTACTGTGTCTTGGCTTACTGTGTTTTGCTGACTATTAGGATGACTCATTACATATTTAGAACCTTTACTCAAAGCCATAGCTTGTGGTAACAATTCCTTGGGCCTAACTACCTGATCTTCAACTTGCATAAGTGTTTGGATATTAGGTTTCCAAAAAAATTAACATTACTATTGGTGTTAGTTTTGAGAATGCCTACTTGTGTATTCTGTTCCATATTGGTTACTTGCCTCATGTTCCCATGATTCCCTTCAGATCTACTCTCATTATCTGGTTTGGGGGAGGTTGTCTTAGTACTACTAGGGAATCTACTATTTCTGTTATTTCTTCTATTCCTACTCCTAGATCTACCCCTCTTTTGCAATCTTCTTGTGTTAGTTTTATCCATCCTTTTCCAGACATAAACACTGTTGCTGTCATAATCTGTTTAGTCAATAACATACTTTGTGTGTTTCAAATTAAGAGCCAAGCTTTTTGTTTCAGTAAGTGAAAATTTTAAAATACTATCAAATTTAGGGAAATCTACTTCATTTTTCCTATTATTCATTTCTGCTTGTAGTTTCCCTATCTCCTTTCTCACTGTGGCTAGTAATTTAATTTTATGACACCAACAAAAGCATGAGTCTGATGGAGCACTCTGTTATAATACTATTCCATGAATTGATGAAATCTTCATCCTGGATCTCAAAAGTAGGGAACCTATTCAGTCTAAGTCCCCGTGGAATGATATTAAACTTAATGTATCTTTCAAAGGTCCACACATCATATTGTAATTTCAATTCCTTGATAAGGAGTTTCTCCATCTCATCAAAGAGACAACTCAGACTGAAGGTCATGATGTTAGTAGAGAAAATTTGCTCTAAGTCCATGCATTCCCTGTCTATTACAGGCAAAAGTGAGTAAAAGTTGTCAGTACCTTCCATATTGTCAACGCTCCAAAATAAAGATTTATCTGACTAATAAACTGTGTTACCAGGTTTGCACAGTAAATAATATAAGAAGCAATGAATTCAGTCCAAAATCTATTAGACAATAAAAAAGTATTATAAATGCCCCAAGATGCTAATGCCCATAGATCCTCTATGCAGTGGCAATGCTTGGTAATTATCCGTTAATGTATACACAGTCTCATTAATGCAGACAGCCCACAGAGGTGTGCCAGTGTTACTTCATTCCCCAATAGTGAGATAACATCGGTATGGGTTTTAGTAAGCAAACAATTGAATTTGTGTCAGTGTGGAAACCGTTATGCGGCTGTGCCCATTTACCGGTCTCACAGTCCTTTGTCAATCCGGACAAATACCTCTACAGCTCCTGTATGCCAAAGTGTATTTGAAATATGAATACATAGTAAGACTTAGTACAACTTACTCATTTGGAGTGCCTAATCCAGAAATTTTACTTTTTCCTATCCTAAATCACTAACTATCTAACCCCTTCTAGAAAATGGCCAGGGGACACTGCTGCAGACCACAAGGCGGAGATACTCTACGCAGCTTTTGTTTTAGGGAGTTCTCGGCCCGTCATAACCAGCCAGAGCACAACCAAGAAACTGAGCCAGGGGTGTCACCCTTACTGTAATGGCCATCATTCAAACCTCCTTCCAGCCTGCAGCCATGATCCAGACCACCCGCCACAAGAGACAGACCTGCAAATTAAACGGTCCAGATTCTTGCCACCAACACACTACACCCTTAGGAGTAACGCCTGCCTGATGTTCTGAAGATCTACTCCTGTTGGTTCTAAGTGAACCCTATCCTGCCTATATAACCCTTTACGGAGCGAATACGGTCAGAGGACCAGCCCAACTCTGCTGCCGTTAAGGCTGCCCCCAATCTGAATGAGTGTGGTGCAATCCGTGAACCATCGAGACCAGCCCGCTGCGCTAACCACCCCAATATTTTCCTAAATTGGTATTGTGTCAACGGGTCCCTGCTCGCATGAATACGAAACCTGGAAGAGCCTCCTGGTCGCACTTCCAGGTATGAAGATACCAAGTGCAATGGGCAGCAGATGACCCCTGGTTGCCCTGGTAGAGAAAGCCATGCTCCCCAGCCCTCCTGGTCCATCTTAGACCTGGGAATAAAAAGAAGCACCAAATCATCCGTCACCAAAACGTGATTGTGCATGATTCCCCCGGTTACCGCCATCTTGGAATGTGGAACTAACTCTCCCACTCTCAGTGCGCCATAAAATGCTAGTCCAAAGGCCGCTCCAAAGAGTTTGACCTCAAAAGGCTAAGAGCAGATTGCCGGCAGTACTACCAGCAATTTCACTAGCCGATCCACTGTAATTGGTTCCCTGACATGTCTCTGCGGGACCTCCAAACACCCCCAACCCCATATTATCTGCTTCACGAGAAACGCGTACAGCCTACAAAGAAAGTGACTGCCGAAAGCCTGGACACCACTGCCCCCTTTTTTGCCTGCTTACCTCTCAGCTCAGCTAGCCACTGTAGCAGGAAGCTCTGCTCACCTTCGCAAGAAGGAAATTCATGGAGGTTGCAAAAACTCACCCACTCGCTCCAGTATCTCACATAAGCCGACCAGGTAGCCGGTGCCAGGGACACCCGGAGTAAAGGGATCAGCCGCTGCAGTCCACCACCATCTGCCATAAAAAGGAAGGGCAAGGAAGAACATTAGGAGCCACAGCCGGAGCCGCGGCCCTAAACGCCTCCCATTGGAAGTGAGACAATGTGTCTGCCACTATATTCTGTACCCCAGGAACATGGAAAGTTCTGAATTCGATATTAAACTGCAGGCATCTCAACACCAAGTGCTGCAGATAATGTACCACCACAGGCGATGAAGTAGAAAGTCTGTTGATGGCGAAGACCACACTGAGATTGTCCATCCAAAAAATCACGGTCGCAAAAGAGATGACCCCACAGCTCAACTGCTACTATGATGGGAAACAATTACAGGAAGCATAGGTTGCGTGTCAGCCCAAGGTCCGCCCAGCTAGGTGGCCAGGGCTCCGCACTCCTTGCCCCATCAAAATATGCCCCATAGCCAAATGCTCCTGTTGGGTCAGTGAAGAGGTGCAATGACTGATTAGACACTGGGTCGCCCCTCCACATGCAGATGCCATTGAAGTTCTGCAGGAATCTTTTCCACACCTGGAGGTCAGTCACTAAATCTCCCGTGATCCTTATGCATGATGATGCTGTTTTACTGCCCCCCCAACTGCCTTTCCAGCCTCTTTCTAAAAATCCTACCCCACGGGATGACTCTCCCCGTTAAAGTTTAGGAGTCCTAGGAGTGCAAATCCCTCAATGAGCAAGATGCTGCCATGGCCATTAACCTAACCGTCAGCAACATTCTATTCACCTTGTCCCTAGGCAGTCTACATTCCCTTGCTACAGAGTCTATTTCTATGCCCAGGAACATCAGACACATGCAAGGTACCTCTGTCTTGTCCTCAGCTAGAGGAACCCCAAACCTGGCCATCATGAACCTCATGACATTCATCAAAGAGGCAAATTCCGATGAACTGGCAGATCCCACTAGTAGGAAATCATCCAAATAGTGTGCGATCTTGTCATTTCCTACAACTGATGCTACCGCCCAGTGTAGGAAAGAGCTAAATGCCTTAAAATAGGCACAGGATATGGAGCAACCCATGGGCAGACACTGGTCCACGTAGTAACCCGCCTCGAACCAGCACCCCATCAACCTGAAGGAAGACGGGTGAATGGGAAAAAGCCTGAATGCGGACTCTATGTCCAGTTTAGCCATCAAGGCTCCGGGTCCCACTCCTTTCACAATATCCAGAGTGTCGTCAAACAACTGGTAGTGCACCGAGCTCAAAGCCTCAGGGATGGTATCGTTCACCGACTGCCCCTTCGGGTAGGATAGATGTTGTATCAGCCTAAACTTATTAGTCTCCTTCTTGGGCACCACTCCTAGTGGAGATATCACCAAATCTGGAATCGGTAAGTCCGCAAAGGGGCCTGCGACCCTGTCCAAGGCTACCTTCTTACCAAGCTTGAAATTCAAATTCCTTCTGAGCCTGAACCCCAGCACCTGTCCCACTACCGGAATAGTGAAACAATGGCGCAGACCTGAGTCCAGCAAACTAGCAGCTGCTCTGTTCGGGTACCTGCAGCGCTTGCCTTGGACCCAAACCATTCAGCTTGGGGGTCCTGCTTATTGGAGCAATCGACCACAGGGTGTTGCCTACTGCAGAACTTGCATACGTGCTTAAACGTGCAGGATGCGCCCCTCTTTTTTTTTTTAACTTTTATTTATAACCAGCAATGCATACAGAGAAAAAATAAGGAAAATCACATCTTGCGCCACGCAGGGCCCATGAAAAACAAAAGATATAACGTGAAATCACAAACAAAGAATATTTATCAATGTTGCTAACATTTCACAAAATTAGGTTGTATACTCTGCTGGAATTTTTTTTTTTCCCCCTTACAAAACAATTTCCTCAAACGTCATGCCCCTCATGACGTCACATACAGAGAAACAAAATAAAACACATGGAGAACACACAAAAAAACGAGAAAAAAACAAAACAAAAAAAAACCCCACAACTAAATAAACTGTATTATTGACATCATATATTTACGCATGCGTAAATATAGGATGCACCCCTCTAACAACACTTATCCTGGTAACGCCAGCACACTCCCCCTTTGCACCATTGAAATTGCGGGGGCTGCCTAGGCCCCTGAGCAATGACCCCGGGGAGAGTCTGCGCCCCCCGTTCGGCATCGAGATGAACCCAGAGGTGGAGATCCATGGTGCCAAAGTCCAGTAATGGGTCACCCACCTTTTTCTTCCTGTAGAACATATTGTAGTCCCTCCAGGCTCCATCAGCAATTTTTTTCCGTATGGCATCGATAGTGTCCACATACTTAAACAGAGCGGTACCCTGATCTGGGTACCTCTCCAGGTAGCATGTAGCATACGAAGCCAATCATCAAAATTATCAGGCAATTTGAATTTCTTCAGGCCCGTCCCGTCTTCCACCATTTCTTTGAACTTAAATGCTTCCGTGGATAATTCAAACATATTGACGTACTTACCATCCTGGATATGCTTTACCATCTTTGACTTCAGGTGGGCGTGCAAACTATGCACCTGGCATGAGTATGTATCTCCATGCACTGATGCCTTTCTGTTAACGGCCTGTGGTGAGCCCACCTGTACCCCCGGGGGCAGAGATACCTGAGCCGGATAACCAACAGGACCCTCCGCAGATTTGCCCCTGCTCCTTTTTCTCAACCTCCTCTACATCCTCCTATGGCCCTCTGTGTGCAAACCCAGGGACCCATTAATCTATGACCCAGACCCGGACCCACTAGAACTAGAGGAGTCATACCCCGCTGGGACATATCAAATTGGCACTCACTGGAAGGGGATGACACAGGACCTTGGCCGGACCCAGATGGGCTAGGGTCGTCCAATTGTGTTGCTGCCACTCTGGGAACAAGAGCCCGGGACCTCTGAGGAGCAACCTCTCTGCCAGATGAAGACGCCTTTGGGACCTGAAACACAGAGGACAAGAGGGGAGTACCACGGGAAGAGCCAGCCATCTCCCCCCTACCCTCTCCAGCCCCATATTCCAGACCCCCTTCATGATCACTGTCACTCACTCCACACAGAAAGTTAGGCTCCTCATCCATACTGGAGGTCTGCACACATTCATATTCATCCTCAAACCTGACCGCCCTATTAATTCCCTGTGGCCGAACCATCTGTACAGGGCCTTCCGCCCCGCTCTCATTGCCTGGTAAAGCTTCGCCTGGGATGGCGCTGATACTAGCGTGTATTCTCTTGACTGCCCCCTCGTTAACATTTGCCCTGACCCCGCCGCTTCGGTCCTGCTGGGCGATACTAAACCCTGCAGGCCTACGGCTTGCGATTCCAGGCCAGCGGCACTACTAACCGGGGCCGCTGTTGTACGTGACCCCCTAGGCCCTGCTCGAGCTGCAGATGCCTTCCCTTTACCTTTTGCCACAACGTGAGCAGGGGCCACCTTGGCCTTGCTTACCCTGATGTAGGCTGCGAGCACGAGGAGGGGGCCCTGACGGCTGCCCCTCCTTTATTACCAGCTGTGGCGGAAGCCCGGGTACGAACGCCATGCTGCTATTCACCCGCATTGCCCCCCAGATGCACTTGCTGACCCGCATCTTGAGCCCCACCTGCCCCCTTTTCAGCCTCTGCTGCGACCCCCACAGACCTTGTATGGACTCCCCTTGCTTCCTGATGTCTAACAGCACACCCCCTAGAGTCGGTGTACCCCCCCGTGGTGCTCCCTTCTTAGGATTGGAGACCGAGGGGGACGATCCGCTCTGCTCAACGCCCGGGAAATGACTGTCGTGACCGGAAGTGACGTTACCGGAAGCGCTGCCGGACTGCGCAAAGTAACCGGAAGTTGATGTGGTGGCCATCTTGGATGGGGAAAGAACTGAAGAAGCCACACGTGAAACCGTAGCTTGGGACTGCACCACCGCCGTGTCTGACCCCTGCGAGGACCGCCACCAAGGACTGCAGGAGTTCCACCGCTGTCACAACGGATTCCCCGGAAAGGACCACCGATGCCCCAAAGCAGCTGCCCCTTGAGCCCATGCTGCCCCAAAACTCGCCCGGTGCTTGCATAAGGCTAGGGGGCAGAGCTTACTTTAACACACTGGGTGCCAATTGGCTGAGCGGCCACAGGATCACACCCACTCATTCATATACTGCAGCCTGGCAGTTTCTGTATATGATCTGGGAGAACCAGGACTGGCAGCGAGCATCTGAAGGGAAGTGCTAACATACTTTACTGCTATTTACAAGCCTGGCCAGGGTATCCGGAAATCTTATTGATTAGTGGCACAGACCCTCCCCCTTGTATGATTGGCCTTAGAGTTTGTCATTCAGTATTACTAAGGAATCTGATTTGTCAACCTTGAGACAAGTTTTCTGGTTTCCCATTGGGTGTGCTGTTTATTGTTTTCTGCTGATTGGCTTAGCCTCTGTCATTCTGGTAATACCGGCTTGGTAGTTCTCTTTGCGGCTGCGTGAAATAAGCGTGTGAGCGAAAGAGCGCCATGACTATACAGAATGCATGGGTAACCAGAACCGGTGGTTATGACAGAGAGGGGATAGACAATTATATTTAGTAGAAGCAGTGGATTATATATACCGACAGGTAGAAACCCAAATATTGTGGTAGTACAGATACTGTTTATGCACTGAATTTACATAGTCAGATGTAACCTCATAGTGTGGAAGTGGCATTACTGCTCTCAAAGTCCCCCAAACTAGGGATCCTGAATTTAACAAAATAAACGCAAAAAAGGATATCTAACTAAAACAGAAGGCTTTATTATATAGTGCATATATGTTATTATATAGGGGCAATTGGGTTAAGTGGATAATGTCAAATATAAAAGATGCTTAGGCAGTGCAGTAGTCAATATAATATATGTAATTAATGGGGAGGGACCTTCCCTTAGAAAACCTAGTGTGAGAAAGGGTGGCTCATTTACAGCCAAGCATATCTCACTGACACAGTCAGCTCAGCAAGCTCCACACAGCCATCCGCTGCAGGTGTGTTCAGTAAGGGATGCTGCTGCAGTGCATGAACTGTGCTGTGGATGCTGACAGATGTTAGGGCCTGACATGTCTTGCTATGTGGGAGGCAGACTTTCAAACAACTTGAACCACTGGGGATCAAATTATCTGTTTATGGATTTATTACTTCACGTTAACCTCTTTGATACCAGAGAGGGATTCTCTATGTTAGTGTGGGTCTGAGTATATCTGTTAGTGCATATCTGTGTTATTGTCTGTGTGTGTTAGATATGGGTGCAATTTTAAATATATCTTTGTGTGTGTATGTATATATATATATATATATATATATATATATATATATATATATATATATATATATATATGTGTGTGTGTGTGTGTGTGTGTGTGTGTATGTTATGTAGCACTACCACAGTTTGATTTGTTATTCAGCACTAACACTGTTTGATTTGTTATGTAACATTATCATTGTTTGATTTACAATGCGACGCTACCACTGTTTGATTTGTTATGCAGAGATCCCAGTGTCTGATTTGTTGTGCAGCACTACCACTGTTTTATTTTTAATGCGGCACTACCACTGTTTGATTTGCTATGCAGAGAGCCTATTGTCTCATTTGTTATGCAGCACTACCACTGTTTGATTTACTATGCGGCACTACCAGTGTTTGATTTAGTATGTGGCACTACCACTGTTTGATTTGCTATGTATCATTACCATTATTTGCTTTGCTATATGGAGGTACCACTGTTTGATGTGTTATGTGGCGTTACCATTGTTTGATTTTTAATTCGGTGCTACCACTGTTTGATTTGTTATTTGGCGCTTACACTGTATGAATTGTTATGCAGAGCTACTACTGTTTGCATTTTGCCACAAATCAGCAATAGCTACCCAAGTTCTGAACCAAAAATGGGCTGGCTCCTAAGCTTACATCCCTGCTTTTCAAATACAGATAGCAAGAAAATAAAACAAAATTGATAATAGGTGTAAATGTTCACGTGATAGGAAATATGTATTTCTCTTCTTAAGTGAAATGTGACTTTGACTTATAGTATGACCTACTGTTTCCCTTGGTTTTGAAGGCTATGGTAATATCAGTCCTACAACTGTCGGTGGGCGCATCTTCTGCATCGTCTTCGCTCTTTTTGGGATTCCATTGAACTTGATTCTGTTGAACCGCATTGGTCAGAGGATGCTCTCTTTGGTCCACCAAGGTGCTACTTTTTTGGGAAATAAAGGGAACAGGCAGGTAAATTACATTAATTTTGTTACTATTTTCTACATGTTTGCTATAATAACTTGCGTTATACCTGAGAATTCTTGAGATTAAGGCTTGTAGTTTGATCATATGTGGGCATGTGTCTGACAGAGGGGCTGCAGGACCAGATGTCTGATCTGATGTGGGTATGCAGCTGGTATAGGAGCAGCAGGGCCATAGGTATGATCTGTTGTGGGTATAAAGCTGGAATAGGAGCAGCAGGTTCAGGGGAGTGATCTGATGTGGGTACAAAGCTTGCAAATGGAGCAGTAGGGTCAGGGGTCTGATCTGATGTGGGTACATAGCTTAAATACAACATGCAATTTAAAAAAAAAATCCAATTCACTTCTTTTATCAAATTTGCTTCTTTTTTTTTTTAATCCTTTGTTGACAAGTAAATCTACTGTACATAATCTGATAGGAGCACAGCAGCGACATGTATAGCAGAAATGTGATACAAGGTGCAAACACTGCAGTCATAGGCCTAGATTTAGAGTTTGGCGGTAGCCGTGAAAACCAGTGTTAGAGGCTCCTAACGCTGGTTTTAGGCTACCGCCGGTATTTGGAGTCAGTGATTAAAGGGTCTAACGCTCACTTTTCATCCGTGACTTTTCCATACCGCAGATCCCCTTACGTCAATTGCGTATCCTATCTTTTAAATGGGATCTTTCTAACGCCGGTATTTAGAGTCGTTTCTGAAGTGAGCGTTAGAGCTCTAACGACAAAACTCCAGCCGCCTGAAAAAAGCAGGAGTTAAGAGCTTTCTGGGCTAACGCCGGTTCATAAAGCTCTTAACTACTGTACCCTAAAGTACACTAACACCCATAAACTACCTATGTACCCCTAAACCGAGGTCCCCCCACATCGCCGCCACTCGATTAAAATTTTTTTAACCCCTAATCTGCCGACCGCCACCTACGTTATACTTATGTACCCCTAATCTGCTGCCCCTAACCCCGCCGACCCCTGTATTATATTTATTAACCCCTAACCTGCCCCCCACAACGTCGCCGCCAGCTACTTACAATAATTAACCCCTAATCTTCCGAACGCAAAGCGCCGCCACCTACGTTATCCTTATGTACCCCTAATCTGCTGCCCCTAACACCGCCGACCCCTATATTATATTTATTAACCCCTAATCTGCCCCCCTCAACGTCGCCGACACCTGCCTACACTTATTAACCCCTAATCTGCTGAGCGGACCTGAGCGCTACTATAATAAAGTTATTAACCCCTAATCCGCCTCACTAACCCTATCATAAATAGTATTAACCCCTAATCTGCCCTCCCTAACATCGCCGACACCTACCTTCAATTATTAACCCCTAATCTGACGACCGGAGCTCATCGCTACTATAATAAATGGATTAACCCCTAAAGCTAAGTCTAACCCTAACACTAACACCCCCCTAACTTAAATATAATTTAAATCTAACGAAATTAATTAACTCTTATTAAATAAATTATTCCTATTTAAAGCTAAATACTTACCTGTAAAATAAATCCTAATATAGCTACAATATAAATTATAATTATATTATAGCTATTTTAGGATTAATATTTATTTTACAGGCAACTTTGTAATTATTTTTACCAGGTACAATAGCTATTAAATAGTTAAGAACTATTTAATAGTTACCTAGTTAAAATAATAACAAATTTACCTGTAAAATAAATCCTAACCTAAGTTATAATTAAACCTAACACTACCCTATCAATAAATTAATTAAATAAACTACCTACAATTACCTACAATTAACCTAACACTACACTATCAATAAATAAATTAAATACAATTGCTACAAATAACTACAATTACATAAACTAACTAAAGTACAAAAAATAAAAAAGAACTAAGTTACAAAAAATATTTACAAACATAAGAAAAATATTACAACAATTTTAAACTAATTACATCTACTCTAAGCCCCCTAATAAAATAACAAAGCCCCCCAAAATAAAAAATTCCCTACCCTTTTCTAAATTAAAAAAGTTAAAAGCTCTTTTACCTTACCAGCCCTGAACAGGGCCCTTTGCGGGGCATGCCCCAAGAATTTCAGCTCTTTTGCCTGTAAAAAAAAACATACAATACCCCCCCCCAACATTACAACCCACCACCCACATACCCCTAATCTAACCCAAACCCCCCTTAAATAAACCTAACACTAAGCCCCTGAAGATCTTCCTACCTTGTCTTCACCATCCAGGTTCACCGATCCGTCCTGAAGAGCTCCTCCGATGTCCTGATCCATGCCCAAGCGGGGGGCTGAAGAGGTCCATGATCCGGTCAAAGTCTTCATCCAAGCGGGGCAGAAGAGGATCTTCCATCCGATTGAAGTCTTCATCCAGGCGGCATCTTCTATGGTCTTCCATCCGGAGCGAAGCGGCAGGATCCTGAAGACCTCCAGCGCGGAACATCCATCCGGCCCGACGACTGAACGACGAATGACGGTTCCTTTAAGGGACGTCATCCAAGATGGCGTCCCTCGAATTCCGATTGGCTGATAGGATTCTATCAGCCAATCGGAATTAAGGTAGGAATATTCTGATTGGCTGATGGAATCAGCCAATCAGAATCAAGTTCAATCCGATTGGCTGATCCAATCAGCCAATCAGATTGAGCTCGCATTCTATTGGCTGATCGGAACAGCCAATAGAATGCGAGCTCAATCTGATTGGCTGATTGGATCAGCCAATCGGATTGAACTTGATTCTGATTGGCTGATTCCATCAGCCAATCAGAATATTCCTACCTTAATTCCGATTGGCTGATAGAATCCTATCAGCCAATCGGAATTCGAGGGACGCCATCTTGGATGACGTCCCTTAAAGGAACCGTCATTCGTCGTTCAGTCGTCGGGCCGGATGGATGTTCCGCGCTGGAGGTCTTCAGGATCCTGCCGCTTCGCTCCGGATGGAAGACCATAGAAGATGCCGTCTGGATGAAGACTTCAATCGGATGGAAGATCCTCTTCTGCCCCGCTTGGATGAAGACTTTGACCGGATCATGGACCTCTTCAGCCCCCCGCTTGGGCTTGGATCAGGACATCGGAGGAGCTCTTCAGGACGGATCGGTGAACCTGGATGGTGAAGACAAGGTAGGAAGATCTTCAGGGGCTTAGTGTTAGGTTTATTTAAGGGGGGTTTGGGTTAGATTAGGGGTATGTGGGTGGTGGGTTGTAATGTTGGGGGGGGGGGTATTGTATGTTTTTTTTTACAGGCAAAAGAGCTGAAATTCTTGGGGCATGCCCCGCAAAGGGCCCTGTTCAGGGCTGGTAAGGTAAAAGTGCTTTTAACTTTTTTAATTTAGAAAAGGGTAGGGAATTTTTTATTTTGGGGGGCTTTGTTATTTTATTAGGGGGCTTAGAGTAGATGTAATTAGTTTAAAATTGTTGTAATATTTTTCTTATGTTTGTAAATATTTTTTGTAACTTAGTTCTTTTTTATTTTTTGTACTTTAGTTAGTTTATGTAATTGTAGTTATTTGTAGCAATTGTATTTAATTTATTTATTGATAGTGTAGTGTTAGGTTAATTGTAGGTAATTGTAGGTAGTTTATTTAATTAATTTATTGATAGGGTAGTGTTAGGTTTAATTATAACTTAGGTTAGGATTTATTTTACAGGTAAATTTGTTATTATTTTAACTAGGTAACTATTAAATAGTTCTTAACTATTTAATAGCTATTGTACCTGATTAAAATAATTACAAAGTTGCCTGTAAAATAAATATTAATCCTAAAATAGCTATAATATAATTATAATTTATATTGTAGCTATATTAGGATTTATTTTACAGGTAAGTATTTAGCTTTAAATAGGAATAATTTATTTAATAAGAGTTAATTTATTTCGTTAGATGTAAATTATATTTAAGTTAGGGGGGTGTTAGTGTTAGGGTTAGACTTAGCTTTAGGGGTTAATCCATTTATTATAGTAGCGATGAGCTCCGGTCGTCAGATTAGGGGTTAATAATTGAAGTTAGGTGTCGGCGATGTTAGGGAGGGCAGATTAGGGGTTAATACTATTTATGATAGGGTTAGTGAGGCGGGTTAGGGGTTAATAACTTTATTATAGTAGCGCTCAGGTCCGCTCGGCAGATTAGGGGTTAATAAGTGTAGGCAGGTGTCGGCGACGTTGAGGGGGGCAGATTAGGGGTTAATAAATATAATATAGGGGTCGGCGGTGTTAGGGGCAGCAGATTAGGGGTACATAGGGATAATGTAAGTTGCGGCGGTTTACGGAGCGGCAGATTAGGGGTTAAAAAAAATATGCAGGGGTCAGCGATAGCGGGAGCGGCAGATTAGGGGTTAATAAGTGTAAGGATAGGGGTGTTTAGACTCGGGGTACATGTTAGAGTGTTAGGTGCAGACGTAGGAAGTGTTTCCCCATAGGAAACAATGGGGCTGCGTTAGGAGCTGAACGCTGCTTTTTTGCAGGTGTTAGGTTTTTTTTCAGCTCAAACAGCCCCATTGTTTCCTATGGGAGAATCGTGCACGAGCACGTTTTTGAGGCTGGCCGCGTCCGTAAGCAACTCTGGTATCGAGAGTTGCATTTGCCGTAAAAATGCTCTACGCTCCTTTTTTGGAGCCTAACGCAGCATTTGTTTGAACTCTCGATACCAGAGTTAATTTTATGGTGCGGCCAGAAAAAAGCCCGCGGAGCGTTAACAGCCCTTCTACCGCCAAACTCCAAATCTAGGCCATAGTGAGCTAAAGACCTTTCACAATCCTGAGTCTACCTAGATTTACTCTTCCACAAAGGATATGAAGGGAACAAAGCAAATTATAAACAGAAGTAAATTCGTTTTTTTATATTGCATGCTTTGTCTAATTGGGATAATTTAATGTTGACTTCATTGTCTATTTAAGATGACAGAAAACATAAAAAAACTCCCAGTGTGATGCTTAGAGATTTATCTATATTTATTTTGTTTATTTGAAGAAATCTGCGAAGATATTGGTAAACGTCTGTTCTCTCGTCACTGGCCTCTTGCTGTTTTTCCTCCTTCCCCCGATACTTTTCAGAAGTATTGAAGGCTGGACCTATGAGGAAGGTTTCTACTACTCCTTTATTACCCTAAGCACGATAGGCTTTGGTGACTATGTAATCGGTAAGTATTCTACACAACATATAAAATACCAATACATTTATTTATTGCAGTTGTATACTGTAAGACATAATCTAAAAAATAAAATGGGTTTCATTAACTAGTCATCATTAACTAGTAAACCACGTCATCAACAAATATATGTAAAAATGGTTTGTATGTGTTCTAAACCAATGTAAAAAAACTGAATTATGTAGAGGCCTTGGTGAGACATCCTAGCTTTCTATTATTCTAACTACACAGGAGTAAGCACAATGTTATCTATATGGCAGACATGTACTAGCACTGTCTAGTTGTGAAAAACTGTCAAAAGGCATGAGACAAGAGGCTTAGAACTTACCATATGAGTCTACCTAGGTTTAGCTTTCAACAAATAATACCAAAAGACCAAAGCAAATTTGATGATAACAGTAAATTGGAAAGTTGTTTAAAATGACATGCTCTATCTGAAACACTGAAACATGAACTGTCCCTTTAATGTACACAGTAGAAATTGTATTTAGTGTATAATGTAATTTTAAAATACAAAATGACAATAGCATCAAATGCAAAAAAATGCAAAGTTTTGAACAGGAGTGTTCCTTGGCTGTGTCTGAAGTTTTCTCACAGGTCTCAACTGTATTCTCTAAGCATGTTATAGCACACAAACCAATATAAACAGTAAATGAATGTGCCTCCTCATAGACTGGACCTATTGCTGTCGAAGAGACCTACAAGTAACAAATGTAAAACAGTATTAAACAGGTAAAAACTAGCTGGTGAGAAAAATAAATAAACACATAAATAAATAAAATTAACATAAATACATCTATGTATGTATAGATATAGGTATAACTGGATATATGTTTTAATATTTTGGGAATTGTCTATGTATGTGGGTAACTTGATTAAAGACATTAGAAATAAGTCACATTGTGCAGAGGGCAATGAACAAGCTGAGAATTAAGGTACAGAGATAAATCCTAGTGCTTAGGTCAGTGGTTTCTATAGCTGTGGATCTAAACCTACTTTGTACCTACAATAAAAGTCACTGTCTTGGCTCCATAGTAGACTTCCCAGCTGTGATAAGCTATGGCAGGTACAAACCTAATGACATTACTAATATGTACAGTTTCAATGTACAAGTTAAATCATTAATTTCTTAATCTTTCTCTGTAGGAAGGATACCAGGCAAGAATTACCCTTCTTGGTACAGGAATTTGATAGCACTGTGGATTCTTTTTGGCATGGCGTGGTTGGCCTTGATAATAAGCTTGTGTATAAATTTACTGGAGAATTACCAGGAAATCTGCACAAAGACAAAAAATAGTGAGAAAGTGGAACATGAACTCATTGATGTTGTTCAGAATGGAGACTTGTGCCCTGTTCTTCAGGATAACGCAGAGAACTCTGAGACGTCGTGTGGCAAAGACACAAACACTGAGTCACCAGACTGAATTTAATTTCTATTACAAATCAAAATATATGTACATATATCTCTTTTGTTAACATGAGATTGACATTATGGTTCAATGAACCACAAAATAAGCGAATGCAGGACGAACAAATTCATAGCACAAACAGTAACTTGCGTCATAGTAAATACGGCAAACTAGCACTAGGTCTTCCTAACCAACTTACCAGCATTATCCAGAAGTTTGTTCTTCACAAATCCTTTTTCAGAGGTGTTTTGGCACAGAAAGCCATTTTCAAGTTCTGAACCATCACAGTCATTATATTAAGTGCTTCTTGCAGAACTTTTTGGATGACTTCCATCTGCTCTTCCATTTCATCCATAAAAGTGTTGAGTTTTAGTGAATCTGTTAAACTTAATTTTGATTCTTCTGTAAAAAAAATCCAACCTTGCAAAAAAAACTGCTGTTCCACATGTAGGGTGACTTTATACAGACATCTAGACTCAGTTTACATTTTAACCAATTATGTAATGTGTCATATTTGATTTTTTGTCTTAATACGTTTAATATCTATTTTTATAATTAATTGAGAATTGCAACTTGTTGTGCACATTATATACATCAACATAACACAAACCCAGCTGAAAATGAGGGAGTGAAAGCTTCTCTGTGATCCCCTTTGTTTAGAAATAGCAGACACACATGGCTTTGCCATTGCTTTATGGTAATTAGAAGGCCACTAATTGCAGCTACGCACATCACTTCTGAAATTAACGGCAGTGAATGGGTTAATCATCTACCTTGTAAGGTTAAGTTTAGCTGTAGTGTAGAGATTACCCTCCCAGTTGACACCTCCCACTCCCTGATCCCTACCAGATCCCTCCCTGGTCCCTACATTTTAGGTACTGGCAGTCTGCCAATATGCACTTAAAAAAAAAGAAAATTAAAAATTGTTTTAAATGTCTGCAATGTAGAATCCCCCCTTACCTCCCTGATCCTTTCCAAACAGCTCTCTAACGCCCCCCCCCCCCCTCTAACTAGTGTTGGCCATCTTAGTTACTGGCAGTTTTTTTTTTTTACAAATATTTTTATTAAGGCAAAACAATCAGAGTAACAATCTTGAAATGAAGGACAATATCTCAGACAATAATACAAATCAGTAATTTCGCACAGTAAACAAGTAAAAAATAAGACGTTAATCAAGTTATGGTATTGCCATTCATCAATGCCTCAGTTTTCAAGTAGTTAAAGTCTCTGGCGTCAACAATGTTAAATAGATCCACTCGTGGGATCTGGTAGCTGGTACATATCTGAAGACATAGTTCTCGACTTCAAAGAGTCCGCACTGTTAGCTAGGAAAACCAGGTGTTTTATAAGGGTAGGCTAATCCTAGATGGGCAACATGTGAGTAAACTTTACACCATAACGTACCAAACAAACAAAGTGGGGCGATGGCAAGGTGAAAAACCCGAAGAACTTCTTCTAGGGAGAGGGGAGGAGAAAAAAAAAAGCAAGAAGGGGAAAGGAGAGGAGCTAAGGTAGGTTGAGTGAGGAGTATATAAGAGGGATTCATGGCCAAGGGGTGTAGGAAGGAATGGTCAGGCCTCTACCGGGTCAGACTAGCAAAAGTATTATGTATCAACCTAACCGTCATAAGAACCAGATCGAACAGTAGAGGTTGTAGCGTCCCTCAACTCTCAACGAGTATTCTTCCATTTTCTGAATATAGTCAAGAGTCTCCAGTACTGGAGCTAGTGTTAGAAATGTGTTTCTTGTCCACTGTCTCGCTATAACAAGTTTTGCTGCCAGGAGAATGATAACACAAAGTGATCGGGTTGGCTTTGGGAGATCTTGCAGTCCAAGGTGAAAAAGTGCCATGTCTCCCGTGAGACTTTCTGTCAAGCGTAGTTGTCTTAGTAAGTCCGCTACCTGAGTCCAGAAGGTCCCCAGCCTAGGGCATTCCCACCAAACATGCAAGTGTGTGCTGCGTTGTGTGCAACCCCTCCAGCATTCCGCTGAGCGGGAGGGGAATATTCTGTGCAACCTGGTCGGGACCCAATACCATCTGAGTAGGATTTTAATATATAATTCAAACAGATTAGAGCACCGGACCGCTGCATTTACGTCTTGGAGAGCATGCTGCCAGGCCCCCTCCAAGGCCACCACCCCCAAGTCCCTCTCCCAGTCCTCAGTAGGCTGAGTTTTAATGAAGCGTAAGGAGTCAAGTAGCAGCTTGTAATGAAAAGATAGGGTACCTCGAAAAGATCTACCCGCCATCCATCTCCTCTCCCATTTGGTGAGGACTCACGTATTCGATTTATGAAATCCCCAAGACGAAAGGAGTGAGGCCAAGTGAAGATACTCAAACTGTAACTCCCTGGGGAAGTTTTCCGCTGGGTAGGCATGGGGTGGGATAGCCAGAACACCCCCTCTATAAAGATCTGAAATCAGTCTGATCTCCAAGGCCTCCCATTTCTTGGGATGGGACTTATGAAGGCAATGCATCAAAGCCTTAATTGAATGTATTGGGGAGGGGTGCAGCACGACTGAATCATGGGAACGTAATTCCCTCCAACACCTCAAGCAAGCCTTGATTATACGACTATGGATTCCATTTAAGACCTCAGCATGATCCGGGATCCATATAAGGTCGGCCAGGTCAACTCCAGCCAGTAATGAGCTCTGTTCTATTTGGAACCAGTGAGAGGAACAATCTCTAACCCCCCCAATCTGTTATATGTGAAAGCATGCCTGCTTTGTAGTAATAAGTAACGTTAGGCGCAGAGATGCCCCCACATCTTTTTGGATTTTGTAATTGGGTTAAAGGTAGCCTCGCGTGACGGTCTTTCCAAATGTACTTTGTGAAGACAGACTGGAAATGATTAAGCAGGTATGCAGGGACTGTGACAGGAAGACACCTAAAAAGGTAAGTCAGCCTTGGGAGCAACAGCATCTTCAGAGCCGCGACCCTACCCATCCAAGACACTTCCGAAACTTTCCAACCAGCAATGGTCTGCTGAAAGTCCCTAAGAAGGGACCCATAGTTCGTTGCCACAATTTGTTTGGGGTCATGGGACAGTATTATACCTAAATGCTTTAATCCTTCTGTGGACCATTAAAAAGGGTAAGAACTTCTCAAGTTCTCTAATGTGGCCTTGGACAGTCCTATAGCGTAAGCTTCTGTCTTATTATAGTTAAGTCTGTAATATGTTAAATTAGCGAATTCAGCTAATATTTTGAATAGTTCTGGAAGCAACTCTTCCGGTTCAATTAGGAATACTGTCAAATCGTCTGCAAACAGTGCCAGGACATGTGGAGTGTCATAAAGTATTAAGGGCTGGACGGAGGGAGCTGTTCGAAGTCTGATCGCTAGAGGCTCCATTATCAGGGCAAAAAGAAGAGGCGACAGAGGGCACGTGCCATTCTTTATGTCAAAGGCCCTAGATACAAATCCCAATCCCCTAACTCTGGCTGATGGGCCTGAGTAAAGAGCCATCACTGCTGTGACAAAGGAGGCAGGAAACCCGAAAGAGCATAAGACCTCCACCATGTAATCCCACCGGACCCTGTTGAACTCTTTTTCAGCATCTAGCGACAGGGTAACCAGTGGGATCCCAAGTGTAGCTGCCTCAAAAAAGATGTTTAATAACTGTCTTGTGTTGTCCGAGCCCTGATGCCCAGGGGTAAACCCCACCTGGTGGATCAAAATTAGGATCTTGGCGTATATTTTTACATCTCCATTTATGAGGGAGATTGGTCGATAATTTTCGCAGTATGAGGGGTCCTTCCCGGGCTTGGGTATGGTAATGACCGACGCCTCTAGGAAACTCTGGGGAAACTACCAGTGTCCATGGCCTCACCAAACACATGAGTTAAGATGGGACATAGGAGAGCTGAGAATTTATTATAGAATGTAACGTCAAAACCGTCTGGGCCTGGAGATTTGCGTGCCTTGAGGCTCTTAATCATCACCACGACTTCCTCTACAGAGCTGGGGGCTACAAGTAGCTCCACCAGGTTCTCAGGGACCTGCGGCAGCTGCAGCTTATCAAGAAACTGGAGAATAGCAGTTGTTGGAGCAAAATTCGAATGGGGGTCTTCAGAAATCTGATATAAGCAGCTGTAAAAATCAGCAAAGACTTCTCCTATATCGCTTGGGGAATAGAATCTTTTGTTGTCTCTTGTAATAAAAGCTATCTTGTTCAGCAGAGTTCTCTGCTGGAGTTTGTGAGCTAGAAGTTTATCCGCTCTATCGCCCTTGTGGTAATATCTCTGTTTCAGGAGATAAAGATTTCTCTGAACTCTCTCCAGTTCACATGATTCAATCTGTTTTTTAAGAGACTGGACTTTCTTTATCAGGGAGTCCAATCTGGTCTCCCTAAGCTGCTTTCATGAGGTAGTGTAGTCATGGTATAGTTGGGCCAAGTTAGCCCCCCTGAGTCTTTTATTCTCGGATGCTTTTTGTATAAAAAGTCCCCGGAGGTATGCCTTAAGCGTTGCCCACAGAGTAGATACTCGGGTACCCGTCAGGAGCATCCTCCATCCGCCATCATAGAAAAGGTGATTTCTAAAACCACTGCGTCATGATCAGACCACACACAAGGTACGATCCTTGCCGTCACCACTTTCTGTAGTGTCCACAAATGGCAAAAGAAATAATCGAGCCTCGAGAAAGACTGGAAAGGAGGTGAGTAGCAGGTGTAGTCGTCAACGTCAGCGTGCAGGGCTCTCCAGGCATCATGGTATGAGTATTGAGAAACCAAATTTCTAAAAAGTTGGGGGCAGTGCTCTTCCCCTCTAAAAGGGGGTTTTTCCTCTGAGATTTTCTGTCTCTACTTGGGTCCCACACCAGGTTGCAATGTCCACCTATAAGTACATGTCCTTGTTTAAGTCGGCTCACCTTACTCAGTAGTCTACTAAGGAAATGGGTCTGGTTGACATTAGGGGAGTACAAAGCTACTAGGGTAGTCAGAATATTTTCTAAGCAACAAACACATATATCGGCCCGAAGGGTCAGATTCAAAATAAATAGGTTAATAGGAGATATGACTACCAATCAACACAGTGACACCACTGACGTTTTTGTGGAAGGTAGAAGACAGACAAACCGGAAAATCTCTAGGTTTAAACATGATGGCCCTAGACTCCACCGAATGAGTCTCCTGTATAAAAACTACTAAATGCTGGGTTTTTAAATATATAAGGAGCAGGCTTCGCTTGGTAGGGGAGTTAAGGCCCCGGACATTAAGCGTGCTAATTCTCATTGTGGCTATGCCCACAGAGAAAAAGGGGGAAGACAGGGGAGGGGGGAAGCAGGGAGAGACAGAAGGAGAGAAAAAAAAAAGGGGGTAGAGGAACTAATCAAAATGAGAGAAACGGGCTATGTTTCACACTGATAGTAGGTAGGTTCTTCGGGCTGGGCAGAGACTGCTACACTCTGCCAGATAGAGAGTGCAGAGGATAGACTAGTTTATCCCTAACCGCACCAGAAACGGTATCCCCAGGGGGGGGGAAGGGGAGGGAGTGGAGGAGAGCTCAACACTACGGCTCCCCCCCACCAATGGTGTATAATGATCGTAATCTATACTCATCTTTAAAAAAAAGAGAACTTCAAGCCAGATATTCTAAGACCTAATAGGGAGGGAGGGAATGAGGGAAGAAGGGAGAATGGGAAAGGAGAAGGGAGGGGAGAAAAGGGTAGTGGGGGGAGGGAGTGCCTAATAGTTAATCCGAAACCAGGCTTCTACTTCTGGGCAAAGTAAGGGTTATAAGAATGGCAGAGACATTGGTGGATCATAATCAAACACCATGTCAAGAATGCAAACCTTTTAAAAAGAAAAACATGTAGACATTTATCTAAACATCTGAACTCAGGCGCACCATTAAACAGAGCTCCCGATAATGTAAGTTCTACAATTGTTAACCCAGTATAAAACATCAAACAGTAATAAATAACAAAAATAAACACCTTAGAAGAATGAAAAAAAAAAAAGAACCTTAAGGCGGACAGGTATTCAAGGGACCAGGTGAGGAGAAAGGAGAGAAAGGAGAGGGGAAAAGGGAATGAGGAAGAGAGATGAAGAAGGTGGGAGGATGTGGGCAAGAAGGGGAAGGGGGGAGGGAAAGAGGAAGGTAAGGGAAAAGAAGGGAGTAAGGAGAGAAGAAGAGAAGAGACAAGGTAAGGAAGAGGGTGGGGAAAAAACAGGGGGGGGAAGGTGAGAGGAAAGGGAGGTAAAAGAGCACATGGGAGGAGCATGATACAAGGTTGAAATACCGCCATAAGTGCAATATGAGGCCTCCAAAGGCCAAAGAACCTCTCGGAGGCAGTGAATAGTCATGTGCAAAACGTTTGGGAGTATCAAGTAAAAACACACCTGGATATGTTATCCAGCAATTCTAAAGGCATAGCTGAATACTTATACATCTTACAGACATTACATTAATCCCAAAACAAACACCCCCCCCTCACTCCCCCCCCCCCCAGGCAAACATCTCCATGTACATATCTACTACTTGCTAAAATACTGGGAAAGCATAGATACAGGAATACTAACAACCAAGATACCTCTCCACCTGTTACATGCTTACAGGGAAGAGAAGGAGGCCAGACGAGGGATCAGTGAAGAAGAGAAGGAGAGAGGATAGAAGGAAAAGGTGAGGGAAGGAAGGGAAGTAGGGAAGGAGGGAAAGGAAGTGGAAATAACAAGGAAAAGGAAGTGAGGAAGAGAAGGAAGAGTGATGGGAAAGAGGGGGAGGGGAGCAGATGGGAAGGGAGGGTGTAGAGGAGGGAAGGGGAAGAGGAGGGTGGATGAGAGAGGAGGAGGGAAGGGGGAAGGGGGGAGCAAGGGGAAAGAAGAGGCGAAAGGAGGAAGGGAGAGGGGAAAGGAAGAAGGGAGGGGGGGAGAGGGGAAAGGTAAGAAGGGAGGTGGGGAGGGGGGGAAAGGGGGGAGGGGGGGAAAGGAGGGAGGGGGGAGGGGGCAAAGGAGGTAGGGAGGGGGAAGGGGGGAAAGGTGTGGAAATAAGAGGGGGGGTAGAGTGGAAAAGAGAGGGGGAGTAGAAAGGAGGAGAGGGAGGAAAGAAGAACAGAGGGCAGGACGAGACCTATGAAAACATCATTTAGTTAGAGATTGTCTCAATACCATGAGTAAGGATATTTGACATTCATAACAGTTTTTAGAACAAAAACATACACATTTAACAAGAGAAATGTCCTTTGGTACATTACCAGATCTCTGGCAACAGCAAGGCACTTCAAACAGTCTTAGTCCTCATATAGGGCTGATCAGTAAGGAGAAAGTCCACGCCTCGGCAATCCGAGGCAAAATGCAGGCAAGGAATAGTCTTCCTCAGGAGGGGGAAAAGAGTAGGTCATCGGATTGGATCTTGTCTGCCTGGATTCCAGGCCGGAGCTACCGCTCTCAGCGGAGGGCCCACTCTCTGTGGGCGAGGAGGATCCCCATCCACATTTCCAGCGGGTAGATTCCATGTTCTTAGCAGTTCCTGAGCTTGTCTCAGAGTGAGGGCAGTGTGCTGGGCTCCATCTTTGGTGATAATTAGTTTGGTGGGGAATCCCCATCTGTAGCAGATTTGATTCAGTCGTAGGACTCTTGTAGATTCGTTGAAACTCCTTCTTTGCTGGAGCGTGAAGGAAGACAGGTCTGGATATAATGCAATGTCTTTGAATTGCTCTGGAAGTTGAGGCTGTCTCAAGGTGACTCTTAAGAGTTTGTCCTTGTATTAATAATAATGCAGTCTGGCTATGGTATCCCTAGGTTTATCCATAGGGAGGTTTTGTGGTCTGGCTGCTCTGTGAATTCTATCAATTCTCGCATCTAGTTCCCCCGAAGGACCCAATGTAGCTCTGAATAGTGCTTGGATGTACTTCTCTAGCTCCTGAGGATTCTAACATTGTTCCGTCTGGAACGGTCTTCGAGGTCTGCTAGCTTCGCTTCCAATGAGGACACCTGATCAGCAAGATTTTGAGTATAGCTGACCCAGTTCGTATGATCAACTAGTAGGTCCTCCTGTTTGCACTCAATGATATCTGTTCACTCATTAACTGTAACAATGTCTTTCCTTAAGTCATCAAAGGACCTTTCTAGTTTATTGAATCGCTTCGCGAAGGATTGGCTTTGTTGGTCTAAGAGCAGTTTTATATAGTCAATTGTAATTACTTCACTCTGTGTGCAAGAGGGTGGTGAACTTCTCACGCTAGTCCTTCCCTCAGAAAGGGGGGGGATATAGATCTTTCATCATCAGAGATTTCAGTATTCGGATCTCTTATGGGCTGGAAGTGGTCCCGAACTGTATGTTTTGAGGATTGAGGCCCCTTCTGCTTTCTTTTGGCTTGTTGTGACATATTGGAATAGACATTGTAGCTTTGAGTGGAAAAAAATGCCAAGGTAAATGCAGAAAAAGAGCCTCACCAGAATAGGCTTGACAGTTGCAGCTATTTCACACCAGTAGGGAGGGGTGCCGCAGGGCTTTAGCACCGCATGATAAGTTTAGTAATAACAGGCAGAGAAAGAGAGTCTTTTGTATAAACTTGATTCAGAAACTGACTGCAGAATATTTAAACAGAGGGGCAGCCAGCAAGTGGTTCTATGAGATGATGTATCTTGGATAGATATGTTGTGTGGATTGCCACTAATCAAACCAGGGGAATTTCAGGGTTCTTGTTAGACTTAGGAAGTGTCTCTCCTCAGGGAGGATGCCACCACTGGGCTCAGCCAGGAAAAGGAAGGAGGATATGACCCGCTCTGTTGAGAGGAGCGGGAAAGGAGGAGAAGAGACACTATAGATCTGTACCACCTCTGCTGACCTGCTGGTGTCAAAGGCCCCGGCTCCTGGGTGTAGGTGGTGATGACTGAAAATAGTGGAGATACAAATCCCCTATACCCACAGTTGTTTTAATGTCCCAGCACACCAATAAAATGTGAGTTACAGGCCGCTACACAAAACAAATCAAAATTATCCGAAATTAAAAAATAGGAGGAGAATAGTCTTCAGGGCTGTAAACTCACTGCTGGTATCCAGACTCTAAGACTTGAGGTCAGGCTGATGGGGACTGGTGAGGAGAAGGCCTGTCCTGCTATAAACTGCAGATTGCAGGTCTCCTAGTGAAGGAATATAAGTGTCCTGAGGGGTGATAACAGAGTAGCGTTAACTTGGGCAGTAAAAGAATTGAGCTCAGGGAGCTTACTGCTAGTGATTGCAGCCAGACTTATATTGGGGTCCCAGACACTGGAGCTATGTAGTATTTTAAGCGCTGCAAGGGTTAGGCAGATCAAACTAATATAAGTCTGTCAATTTCTTATTGTCTGGGGGATTTGGAGCCCCCTGTCAACTTAACTCCGGCTTCAAGCTAAGTAGCCACGTGTGTGTGTGTTCAAGAGCGGAGCCCCGACCCTCCGGAACCCAATGAGCTGTGAGTGTTTACAGCATTTGGTCTCCTCTAAACCCAGGCTGCTCTGAATAACCTGCTGGGTAACAGCATAACAGAAGGTCCTCTACCAGTGCTGCAGACGCCGGATCGCACTCTACTTCTCCACAGGCTAAGCGGTCGCCTTCTTCCCCGCCACCACCAGATGACTTCACCCTGGTATGGTGATCTTTCGTGACTTTTCGCCTCTGTTGCCTAAGTCCTGCGGGTGCCAAGTAAGGTACCTCCAATATTGTTGGCAATCCGGAGTAGTGCCCTCAAGCAGCCGATGTCCCTTAAAACACTGGGTTAGATCGTGCGTCCAGGAGCCGCCTCAGTGCAGCGTTTGATCGGCTCCCATAGAGACCTGCAGCAGAGGAAATAGGCAAAGCGTCCCTCGTTTAGTGTTGGAAAAGGTCCACACATACACCAGCAATTTAGGTACTTTGATAAGGTATACTAGATACCGAAAAAGAAAACGACTTTTAAATCTTAAATATACTATAGGTGTGCAGGAGCTCAATAAATTCACGTCTGCTCGGATCTCAGGCTAGCTCCGCCCCCCTCCAGTACCCAGTTTTTATATATTTTGTACCTCATTTTTTTTATTTATAAAAAATTGTAGTATAGTGGCCCCCTACCTCCCCCCCTCCAAGAGATTGTTTATTTGAGCTCCCCTCTAATAACATATTTTCTCCCTCCATTAAACTCCTTTCTGCAGTGTAGTGGTCTTGCCTGCTCCCTCCACCTCTCACCCCCCTCCAGTAGTGGGCCACCCACCCGCCTCCCTCCTAACCATCCCACACTACCAATGGTCAGCGCCACCGCAACAAGATGCAGAGAGCGATCTTCTGCACTACTATTTCTGCACTGCCGCACCTATGGGGAATACAGAAATAGCACGATCTTACAGCTGTCAGATTACCGCAGAAAGATAAGCGCCGTACAGGGTACTGCGCTGGTCCATGGGGGCTAAACAACCAGCACCGTACCCTGTAGGATGCTGGTCATTAAGGGGTTAATAATGATTAACTTACAGGTTAAGCTGTAAATTTAGAATCTAATCCCACTGATAACTTAGAGTTCATTCACCTTAAATATATTTCCTTGAACACTTTTGTTAGATCAAAGCAGTTTAAGGAAGTTATCTCGTCTTGCAAAAAAGTGACTTCCTACATTTCTTGAGTTTATTCCAATTAATCTGATCCCACATGCGAACTGTCTCGCATGAGCCATGCACGAAATGTACAAATTTAATGTTATTCCTATTAATCAGAAAACCAATAGAGCACTTATCACAAGCTTTTTCATGCATTTGTGAATTAAAAACCTTGAATGGAGATAAAATCAACAGCACTATTCCAATGGGGAATTTCAATTGGTTTTGCTTATTTTAAATTAGATGTTGCTTCTATATCAGAGCTTGACAAATTTATTTAAACTTTGGAAGGCAGCCTAAAATTTAGGAGCCAGAAAATGTGGTTTTATTAGCACCTCTCATATATTAAATTAGTAACATGTTGCAATAAATATATATTATTTAGTTATTTTATGTCACTCTGTTTCAGTAACCCTCATGATTATGTTGGTATTTACGGTTGTTTTTTTAACAAGAGGAGTGAATGCTGATATTGTTCAGTAGAGTGTGTCAGTAAAGGGACTTGCTGCTATCATATGATGTCTAAATATAAAACGCTCTATTTTGAAAGTACATTTTATTTTTAAACACATTTCTTTTGATACTATGTTTTAACCCTTACAAAGCTGTGCTCCTGTGCCACACCAGATAAAGATTCAGTTAATGAGCAAAAGAGAATCAGACATACATGCGTATGCTCCTCATCTTGAGACAAATGTGGGATGTTCTAATACTACGTTTCATACTAGAACGTCCCTGTGAGTTGGTATATAGAGTTGCTTTAAAGGGTCAGTAAACATTACGTAATTCTGCATAAACTTAAAGTAGCGTGCTCTCGCGCTGGGTAAAGCGAGATTAAAGGGACACTAAACCCAAATTTTTTTCTTTCATGATTCAGATAGAGCCTGCAATGTTAAGCAACTTTCTAGTTTACTCCTATTATCAATTTTTCTTTATTCTCTTGCTATCTTTATTTTAAAAGTAGGAATGTAAAGCTCAGGAGCAGACCCATTTTAGGTCCAACACCCTGGATAGCACTTGCTTATTGGTGGGTACATTTAGCAAACCAATAAACAAGCGTAACCCAGGTTCTGAACTAAAAATGGGTTGACTCCTAAGCTTTAAATTCCTGCTGTTTAAATAAAGATAGCAAGAGAACGGAAAAAATTGATAACAGAAGTCAATTAGAAAGTTGCTTAAAATTGCATTATCTATCTGAATCATTAAAGACAAAATTTGAGTTTATTAATCCTTTAAAGTGAACAGTGAGATTGAGCATGCTGTGTTTAGACAGCAAGGTAGGCTATCCTTATGATACATTTTATACATGTACTGTTCTTTTAAGATATCTGATTAGTTAACAAGTCATTCTAATGTGTATCTAATTTTTTGAAGGCCTTAAACATAGGGGAATTATTACTATCAATATAAAGTGACAATACAATGGCTGCTGTTCTTGAGAAAGCAGAGATATAAATTTACATAATGTAACAAAAATACTCTTGTGCTTTTTCCTGTATGTTTAGCACCAAACTCCTACATTAACAAACACTCACTAAGGACCAGACTAAAAGTTAGGTGCTAAATAACGCTGCCGCTTGAGCGTTAAATGCGCTAAAAGTAAGCTTTTTATGCGCATTGGGTTCCACTCGTATTATGAGTTGAAGGTATACTATTTACGCTTGTTCTAATTCGACGATGGCATAGAAGTCACTGGAGAAAAAAAGTGGAAAAAACCTAACACCCCACTCTCGCGCAAATCTGACTGATCGCATATGATAATTTCACATTCAAATCTTCTTCACATGCAAGAATGTTAAATATTTCTACATATATCTTATGGTATTTTGAGACAAAATATACTTATACTGTTACACACTGTTATACAGATAAAACCTTTATTAAAAATGAATATTGCATAAATATGCTTTTACATGTTTTCATCTACTTAAGAGACATGAAAGAGAATACAATTTTAAACAATTTTCTAGTTTACTTCTAGTATCTAATTTGTTTAATTCTCTTGGTTTCATTTGTTGAAGGAGCAGCAATGCAGTAATGGTTTCTAACTAAATTCATGGGTGAGACAATCACAATTGATATATATATATATATATATATATGCAGGCACCAATCAGCAGCTAGAACCTAAGTTCTCTGCTTCTCCTGAGCTTGCCTAGATAAATCTGTCAGCAAAGGATAAGACGAGAAGGAAGCAAATTAAATAATAGAAGTAAATTGGAAAGTTGTTCAAAAATTCTATTCTCTATCTGAATTAAGAAAGAATTTTTTTGGGGTTTCGTGTCCCTTTAACTGCAAAGGGCTCCAATGCACTTATATATATTTCATTGTCTATACAAGTGTACATATGACTTTATGTGTGTATACATATATATATATATGCGTGTGTGTGTCTGTAAATACATATATACACATATAAATACATAAATACAAATGTACACACATATAGACATATATATATATATATACTAGTCCTAAAGCCTGTTCACATGGGCCATTTTTTGCAGTACAGCGGTCCCACGCCTTGCACTCTCTCCCTCCCCCTCTCTTTTGCTCTCTCTCTCTCTCCCCTCTCTTTTGCTCTCTCTCTCCCTCTCTTTTGAGCTCTCTCTCTCCCCCCCTCTATTTTGAGCTTTCTCTCTCCCCCTCTCTTTTGTGCTCTCTCTCTCCCCCCTCTCTTTTGCACTCTCTCTCCCCCTCTCTTTTGCTCTCTCTTTCCCCCTCTCTTTTGTACTCTCTCCCCCTCTCTTTTGAACTCTCTCTCTCCCCCTCTCTATTGAGCTCTCTCCCACCTCTCTTTTGAGCTCTCTCCCCCTATCTATTGAGCTCTCTCCTCCCTCTCTTTTGAGCTCTCTCCCCCCCCCTCTCTCTCCCTCTCTCTCTCCCCCTCTCTCTCCCCCCTCCTCTCTCCCCCCTCCTCTCTCTCCCCCCTCTCTCTCCCCCCTCTCTCTTTCTCTCTCTCCCCCCTCTCTCTCTCCCCCCTCTTTTAAGCTCTCTCTCTCCCCTCTCTTTTGCGCTCTCTCCCCCTCTCTTATGTGCTCTTTCCCCCCTCTCTTTTGCACTCTCTCTCCCCCCTCTCTTTTGCTCACTCTCCCCCACTCTCGTTTGCTCTCTCTCCTCCCTCTCTCGTTTGCTCTCTCTCTTCCCCCCTCTCTCTCTCCCCCCCTCTCTCTCCCCCTCTCTCTCCCCCTCCTCTCTCTATTTCTCTCCCCCCCTCTCTCTCTCCCCCTCTCTCCCCCTTTCTCCCCCCTTTCTCCCCCCTCTCTATCTCTCTCCCTTCTCTATCTCTCCCCAATCTCTATCTCTCTCCCTCTCTATCTCTGCCCCCTCTCTATCTCTCTTCCCTCTCTATCACGCGACTGTGTATTGCCACGCCCCCTCCACAACCTACCACGCCCCCTCCACGGCCATTCATGATGGCCATGCCCCCTTCACGCTGGTCATGCCCTTTGCTCACGCCGGCCACGCCCACTTCTGCCGCAGATCAGCTAGGGACTCAAAGGCCAGGTGTGTTTGTCCTCGTGCTGTCTCTACTGCGCATGACAGCTTCGGACAAACACACTTGGCTTTTTATTTTATAGAATATATATATATATATACATACAAATATATATTCATACACAGACATCTTTAGACATGTATTTGTATGTATATTAATGTTAAAGCCCTTTACAGCCTTTTTGAGACCTCATATCTTTAAGCCTTTATAACATTTGTGTGCAATATTTTTTAAAATAATTTTTATTAGATGGTGTTATTGTGAGTGTAACTGTTCTTTGTAATGTATTTTTTATGTGTTTTGTGCAACTTTTTAGTTTTGTGAAACAGTTAACCAGAGCTCTAAAGTCATGGTAATCATTCTAGCGTAAATCCTGATTGCATTCAAGATTGCGTTTACTTTTAACTCTTAATACGAGTGATAAGCCCAACGCATGCAAACCCCCGCGATAAACCTCAAAAGTTGACACTCCACGGGTAATCTGGCTTCTAGGAAACAGAGTTCAAAACTGATAATTAGTACACTGCAAAAAAAAACAAAAAAACAGTGAGATTAGTAATTCAAATAATCAGAACTATTAAATAATTTAACCCCTTGGCTGCCAGAAAAGGGCAGAAACACGATTCATAGCAATTATACTGTTATACTCAATGTTTTAAATGCATCTATCTATGCTCATTTACTGTGTCACTGCATTTATATTATAACCCATCTGTTAGCTGTAATTCTAGTTATTTTTAACAACCGTTTAACAAAACATAAATATTTTTTAACACGTGCTGTCCAGGCAAACAAAGTTGTCAATCTATTTCACGGTTTAAGACAGTATGTGGTATTGAATTTTATAATTTTATATTTTTGTGCAATCAATATACATTAGGTACACTACAAAAAATACATCTTAAAATGATGCAGTTCACGAGCCATATCCAGGTGTGTGCTGACTTTTCAGTTACATGTTGTATTTTGTATACGCTTCTGTGTTGGATAATGAACTGGAGATCTGTCGAACACAATGTTACAGTATTTGTAAAGTTTTTGCAACTAATGTCTCCCGTTTACAAAATACTCCTCACTTATCTCTAGATATGTAGATGATGTCCTCATTGTTAAAGAGGCAGCTGATTAGAGTTTATTGAATTCAAATCTGCTGCAGAAACACTATTTCAAATGGGAGACACTATACCAAAGCATACATCCTTGCTTTTCAACAAAAGACAGAATGAACACAAGTTTATAAAAGAAGCAAATTAGAAAGTTGTATAAAAACGCATACTCTATCTCATAAATAAAAGAAACATTTTGTGTTTAATGTCCCTTTAACCTAAACTACACTGCTCCACCACTTTTAACCCTTGGTGGGGGTCACTTGGACCCCACCAATTTTAATCCTACACAACAATTATTACAGTTTTGAGTCCTCTCCACAAACATTTTAAAGGGAAAATTAATACATTATAATTAGCATGATTCTCCCCTTTCTTACTGTTTACTCCTTAAAAAGTCTCTTGTACCCCCCCCCCCACCTCTCTCATACTCTTATTTCTAGTAATTTTCCATTTGCTCTATACAATGTCATCCTTCTATAAAACAACATCACTCTGATGCACATTATAATAGTGTGTACATTTTAGCACATGTTGTGCAATGGAAAATTACAGACTTTTTCTCTTCCACTAAATAGAGAGACACTTCATTATAACAGACTAATATATGTTTATTCTATTGATCTATTCTACTGATCCATAATAAAAATATAATGGGCATGTTTTGTTTCCTGAGTATGAAATACTGACGTCTTTCATTCTATACAGTAGACTTTGTTTTCAGTGTTAGTGATGCAGCTCCAAGCCACGACATAATCATGCAAAATAACCAATTAATAGTTTGTGCAGTAAGTTTGTGGGGCGCTTAAACTACATTCTCGTTCAACTTGTGATTGGCACCAGAGAGCAGAATGATTTGATGTTTTGTTATTGGGTTTGTGAAAAAGTATTTAAACAGTGATGAAGATAAAGCCCTACATTGCTACATATATAAACTTGCTATACGTGCAAAGAATACATTTACTTTTTGTTTTGATTACATAAGACAAATTCTTTGTGACAGAGCGTCAAATTACAAAAGGGTAGACAATAAACAGGACACATATATTGTAAATAGTACTTTTAAAGGGACATGAAACCCAATTTTTTCTTTCATGATTCAGATAGAGCATTCGATTTTAAGCAATTTTCTAATTTACTCCTATTATCAATTTTTCTTTTTTTGTTTTGGTATCTTTATTTGGAAAATCAGGAATATAAGCTTAGGAGCTGGCCAATTTTTGGTTTAGCACTGTGGGTAACACTTGCTGGGTGGTGGCTACATTTAGCCACCAATCAGCAAGCACTACCCATGCGCTGAACCAAAAATTGGCGGCTCCTAAGCTTAGACGTCTGGTTTTTCAAATAAAGATAACAAGAGAACAAATAAAACTTGATAATAGGAGTAAATTAGAAAATTGCTTAAAATTGTATGCACTTTCTGAATCATGAAAGAAATAAAAATGTGGGTTTCATATTCCTTTAATTAGCCCTTAGAAGTGAGGGAAGATTAAATATAGAACCTAAGTAGACCATTTTTTTATTATCTTATAGCCATACAAGGGAAAAAGCACCTAACTACAAGACTTTTTATGCAGTTTGAAGTAAATCAATATTCCAATTGAGTGTTAAAACTTTCTAAATACATTAACACCTTCTCCACCTACTGCGTGCCTTATTTGGATGCAGCATTTCATACTTGATAGACATGGAATTTTATTTGGCAAAATTTGCATTGTTCCCCTGTGTCTTAGCTTATCTCCTTTGATTAAGCCAATTATTGAGAGATATTTAACAGGGTGGGCTTGAAAGCCTGCAGTGTTTAGTAGACATTTGCATTTGTCGATTCTATTGGTAAACATTTGGCAAATATAAAAAAATGTCAAATATGGCTGCTGGTAGCAGCATTCAGGTTTGTTTTGGTACTGGATTTATTCTGGTGAAAATGCGACACACAAACATCTGGATTCGCGCAGATCTTTGTGTGCTGCATTAACAAACGAAAAAAATCTGGCACTACTTGCGCTTTCGTTTATTAAACAAATCTCAGAAAAAATGATATTAACAAAGAAATGAAACAAGAAAAATAATAAAATTGTATGGCAAAGTTTTGTTTAAGATAAAAAGAGCAAAACAATCTGTATAACTATAAAACAAAACAATCAAGAAATCCAGGCAGGTGAAACAAATGTCGGAGTCAGAAGTCACAATGGCAAAGTCACAAGGAGGGGCAGGCACATCGAAACTATGTCGCACCGGACCCTTCTGATACCTATCTAATTCTGAAAGTGTTGCCTGTTAATAGCCACTGGGACCCCAGAGTGATGGACATTTATTGCCTTTTAACTATTCAAGGACTTTGCTTTTTAAAGAATCTTTGTTTTAACACGTTTGTATTCTTATTATTAAATATTGTACCCCTACAATCAATACAGTCTTGGATCTATTTGTACTGAGTGCACCACTTAGAGCTGTAGTAGCTCAAAATGACGATTATCCTAACATTTGTGACGGTATAATCTAGATTTTATTAAAGAGACAGAGACGAGTATTTTGCAATAACTTTCCATTTACTGAACAGACAGCAATTAAAAGCATTGAAAAATTTGAATAAATAATACAGAAAAATTCAACCAATGATATCACAGTAACAGGTTATGCAACCAGATAACAGCCAATAATATCACAACCAAAGGTATAAGAGGTAACAGTCCAAACATCTAATCCTCTTTGAACTTTGCTGCAAATAACAAAAAGAAAATAGGAACAAAAAAGAAACAAAACTCAGATACACAGGCAAATGCACAAAACAGAATAGTGATGAAAACAGAAAACTTGATTGACAGAAGTTGATTCCATAGCTGATGAGAAACTTCTTGAAGATATCTTGAATCTCTTCGTAATGTAGAAGAATTCTGAGAAATTGAATCAGACACCCAAGTTTGATTATTGTTGGAATCCGGGATTTGCAGGATTCTGGGCTGAAAAAGATAAAATGTAAATAATAATAACATAATATAAAATACACCCATAAGTAATTGGGAGGGAAAAAACATGTATTAATATAATTAAATATATATGAAAAAAGGGGGGGGAAATACTCGTCTCTGTCTCTTTAATAAAATCTAGATTATACCGTCACAAATGTTAGGATAATCGTCATTTTATTACAAGGACAGAGACTCCTATTTTGCAAGTTTAAAGCAAAACAATTAAGATAAAAGGCTATGTTGAATTGAAGAAATTGGTTTAAAATAAAACTGACGGAATACCGAATCCGAGGACCAATCTGCTGCATTAAGGATCTCTTGTAGCGAAGCGGATTTGATAAAAGCTTTAGAAGCAGAAGCTCCTCTAACCGAATGAGCTGAAAATTTGTCTTCTATTCCTGCTAAAGACATGATCCACTTAACCCACCTACTTATGGTGGTAGTAGAAACTGATAAATGAGGAGAAACAAAAGAAATAAGTAGTTGAGAAGAGGAGGAAGATAACCTGAATTGTAAGGTTCTGGATTCATACTCTTTTAGGCAAGAAACCACACATAATTTAGGGTAGTCGAAAAAGTAAGGATAAAAGATAGAAGAGGATAAAGATTTTGTTCTTCTAGATAAAGAAAAAACAACACCTTGAGGAGTAAACATCTTAGAATTATAATCTATAGCTCTAACATCAGATACTCTTTTACATGAGAGTAAACATAATAAAGAAGCTAATTTACAAGTTAATTGCTTGAGAGAAAGATCTTTATTGAAAGGCCAATTATTAAAAAGATTAATTAATAAATCCACATCCCAAAAATAAGAATGTTTAGGAACCGGAGGCTTCTTTACTCTTATAGCCTTAAGAAGTTTTTTGACTGAAGACAATTGTCCAATAGGAATATTAGATACAGTACAATGTCCAGCTGATATTGCAGATCGAGCAATATTAATAGACCTATATGCAAGACCTGTTTTAAAGAGAGAAGTTAAATAATTAATGACTTCATTTACAGGAGCTGAAAAGGGATCCAAATTTCTGCTACTGCACCAATCAGACCATCTGATCCATGCATATCTGTATAGTTTCTTAGTACCTGGTGCCCAGGAATCTCTGAGTAGAGATTTAGCTTCTTCCGAAAGTCCTTCGAATGACCAGGAACCCCTGAAATCATCCAAGCAATCAGTTGAAGGGATCCTTGAACAACTAGGTTGTGAGGTTGTCCTGACGGATCTAATAAAAGATCTTGTTGTAGAGGAAGAAGGAGAGGAGGAAGATATGACATCTCTAGAAGAGCCGGAAACCAGGATTGGGCAGACTACCAAGGAGTTATGAGGAGAATAGAAATAAGATTTCTCCTGACATAAGATATTGTCAGAGGAATCATTGAAAAGGGAGGAAACGCATAAGCTCCCTTCTCCGGCCAAGTCTGAAGAAAAGCATCCGTCGCTAGAGCAAAAGGATCTGGTCTCCAACTGTAATATGGAGTCAGTTGATGATTCAATCGAGAAGCAAAGAGATCTATTGAAAAAGGACCTCTGCGATAGAACAGAATTTGAAAAATGTTGGAATTCAGTTTCCAATCGCTGGAGTCCTGAAGATGACGAGAACCCCAATCTGCCATGATGTTGTTTTGGCCTGGAATATATTCTGCTTGAATAAAAATGTTGCGATCCAAACAAGAATGGATAAAATCTGAAGTTAGATCTGACAATATTTTTGATGTAGTACCTCCTAAACGGTTGAGGTACCTGACAGCAGAAATATTGTCCATCTTGAGTAAGACAGAAATAGGACGATCTGAATGAATGAAACTCTTCACAGCAAAAGAACCCGCTAAAAGTTCTAAACAGTTTATATGAAGATTCTTTTCTTCTGAAGTCCATTTTCCACCAGTGATGGAAGAACCCAATCTGGCTCCCCATCCTGAATTGCTGGCATCTGACTCCAAAATTATTTCGGGAGAACAACCAAAAATTGCTCTCCCATTCCAAGCCTCTAAATTGGCTAACCACCATAATAACTCCGATCTTGCTTCTTCTGACAAGGAGATCTTGTGAAAATAAGAGAAACCTTGTCGGAGGTAAAAAATCTTCAATCTTTGAAGAGCCCTGTAATGAAGGGGAGCCGGGAAAATTGCTTGAATAGATGAGGAAAGAAGACCAATAATACGGGCTAAGGTCCGAATTGGAAAGAAAGGTCTCTTGAGAAGGTAAGATATCTCTTTCTTGATTTTGTTGATTTTGTCTGAAGGAAGACTCAAAGTTGCAGATTGTGAATTTATAAGAAATCCCAGAAATTTTAGAGACTGAGAAGGATGGATCTCTGATTTGACGAAATTGATAACAAAACCTAAATTCTGAAGGAGATTTATAGTTAGTTTGAGATGAGAAATCAAACAATGACGATCCTGATTCATGATAAGGATATCGTCCAAATATATAATCAGACGAACACCTCTCATTCGAAGCCAAGCAACTACAGGACGAAGAATTTTTGTAAATGCCCAAGGTGCAGAAGAAAGCCCAAAAGGAAGGCATGTAAATTGCCAAAGGTTGTTTTTCCAAAGAAATCTCAAAAAATTCCTGAAAGAATGATGAATGGGGATAGAAAGATAAGCATCTTTCAAATCTAAAACCAATCCTTGGAAAGGAGACAGTCTCTGAGGAGATGAATTCCCTCCATTTTGAAATGATTGTACTCTAGATGAAAATTTAGATTTCTTAGATTTATAACAGGGCGAAAAGATCCTTCTTTCTTTTTGACCAGAAACATATTGCTGATGAAAGAATCTTTTTCTAATGGAGCTAGTTCTATAGCTTGTTTTTTGTCTAAATTTGATATCTCTTGGTCTAGTAGAAGATAGTCTGAAAGGGAGAAAAATATTGGATTTGGAGGAACCGACTGATAAGGAATTGATATGAAATTTAGATGGAGACCTGATACTGATTGTAGTACCCATGGGTCTTGTGTTATACTTTTCCAATTGTGAATAAATAGGGCAAGTCTGCCTCCTACTTTTTGAGGGGAAAAAGGTATGAAATGATAAGTGTTCAAACTTACTTGAGAAAGGTCTTCTAGAAGGTCTTCCTCTAAATGATCTTGTTGGCCATTGTCTGCCTCTTGTAGGAAAGAAGTTGTTGAAAGATGTTGATGGTACTTGGTTGTTTTGGTAGAAGGGCCTTGAGGAGAATGCTGAACGGCCAGGAAAGCGGCCCCTTCCTTTCCCAGCCCTGTCAAAAACTCTATTGTTTTGATTGAATATTTTCTTTGTTTGAGTTTTAATTTTATTAAGTGAATTTAGGGAAGAAACATAATTGGACAGTTCTTTTAGTCCTGCATCTCCAAATAAAAAACCTTTAGCTTTTCTACCCATCTCTTTGGGGGCAAAGTCCGACAATTTGGGATCAATCTTCCTAAGTAAAATTCTCCTTCTTTGACAGGATAAGGCAGAGTTGGAATCTCCAATTAAATACACCAATCGCTGCACCCATTGTTTAATTACAACAGGATCAACTTGAGAATTTTTTGAAATTGCATCCTCAGATAATTCCAATAATTTAGTCACTGGACCTAGAGTATCCAGCAATTTATCTTGACAGGCCTTTAAAAACCTGTCAGGTCCTTTTCTAATATTAAAATTTTTTGACCCAATAAACTTCAATAAATTGAGGTAAATTTCTGGAGTGGCATGGGCCAAACTGGGTAACTCTGGTCTAGGACATTCCGCCCTTAAAATACTTTTAGATTTTTTAGAAAGGGGTCTTCTTATATAGAAAGCAATAAATTTGGATACTCTTTTTGATGCTCTCCAATTAGATGACCTGGGATGTTCTATATCATCCGGATCTAAATAAGATTCCCCAGCATTATCTAATAATCTAGGTTTTTTGGACTTATTAGATTTTTTAGATCTCTTATATTTAGGGGACTCGTCATCAGAGGACGATGAGTCCGAAACATCCTCATAAATTGAATCTTTATCATCATCAATTTTATCATCATAAATTTTATCAGAAGTATAGGAGTCGTTAGACTCAGTTGTTGAATCAGAGTCAACATCAATTTTGCGCTTAGGTGCTTGTTTTCTGGTTATAAAAGAAGTGGTATCAGAATCCCCAGAGGAATAATTTTCAACATTTTTTATAAGCGCGGACTCATTGTCTGAATTAGACAGACTTTTATTTAATTTGTCAGTAGAAATGACAGAAGAGTTATCATTAGTATTAGAATTTAAATGTTTTCTTTTACATGTCACTTTTTTGGGGATAGTGCCAGAGAAATTAACTGCAGCCATGACAGACTGCATTTGTTGCTGAAGGCAAGTCATAGAAGACATAATGTCTTGCAAAGATTTATTAGAAACTTCAGATATGTTTTCATTAGACATTTTAAAATAATATATGAATTTAGATTTATATCAATTTTTTAAAATATATAATTTAAGCTTTAAATTAAATATCTTTGCTGAAAATATGGGGAATCAAACCTAGGACCTTGTGAACTAAAGGCTAACAAGAAAACCACACAACTAAACTATTATTTGAAAAATTGGCAAGCTAAGAGATATTAGACAAGTAAAATAAGATACACTTTGAAAAATAAAAAACGATTTGCAACAAAAGTTGCCAAAACCCAAATCTAATGAGAACCAGAGGGAGAATATTGCGGCTGACAGGCTGAGGCGGGTCTGAGGGCGGGAAAAGAAAAAAGTGATGCGTCACTAACAGGGGGCGGAGAAAGAAGCCGACAATGAAGAAAAGCCTGACATAGGAGGAAGAGGCACTGGAGCAACGGGGTTAGTAAAGGAAACAAACGAAAATGATAAATAAAGTGATTATGAACAAATACTCAATATAATTAACGAACTGTCACAAGGGTTATCAATTATAGATAAGTAATATATTGTGTAAACAAAAACGCTATAGGGGTGAAAAGTTGGAAACGACAACTTGATAAAAAGAAATATACATAAAACAAATAATAATAAAAGCAATAATAAAACAAATGAAGAAAGCGCAATATTTATTTAAAAATGAAATTCAAATAATACTTAACGTCTGTTCAGCAAAGTGAAAAGAGAATTAGATGTTTGGACTGTTACCTCTTATACCTTTGGTTGTGATATTATTGGCTGTTATCTGGTTGCATAACTGTGATATCATTGGTTGAATTTTTCTGTATTATTTATTCAAAATTTTCAATGCTTTTAATTGCTGTCTGTTCAGTAAATGGAAAGTTATTGCAAAATAGGAGTCTCTGTCCTTGTAATAAAATCATGTGAGTCATTTTCCTATTGTGTTTAAAGGATATTCTTATATGGTTTAACACTATGAAAGTTTCTCTTCATTTTCTTTGAGGTATGAAGAAGATCCCCTTTTGAATATTATCCCGTGACCGTTTAGTGTACACAGTGTTGTCTGGTATAATTTTTTCTTTATTCTGTATAACTATACTACATAAAAACAAAAAATATGATTCATTAAAATACTGCAACAATATATAATTCCTTTATAACATAAAATTACTGTATAAATATCTCTTTATAATTAACAATAATTTTCAATGAAGATATCTACTGGACACAACTGTCTACTGCACATCAGGTTTTCTGCCAGGAAGTTTTGACCCAGAAGACCCTACAAGACAATTGGACCATATTCTCACTACTATTGGCCCTTGGTTCTCCCACTCTTCACTATATTCAAACTGAAATTTTAATTGAGTATATTACGCTAGTTTGGCCAGTACAGCCTTCAACCACACAGAATGCATTTATGTGGGTAGCGAGACATATGACTGTCTTACAACTGACCATACACACTGGCAGTTGAATTCCCACAGGAGACTGAAACCTATTTACATTTCTTAGTTAAAGGGACAGTTCACCCAAAAACTTTCTCTCCTTTAAATTATTCCCAATGATCCTTTTTACCTGCTAGAGTGTATTAAATTGGTTGCAAGTGGCTCCTTTACTCCTATTTCAGAATTTGAAATAGCTGATTTAGCATGTGGTTTCCCAACCTATACTGAAAGTTTTGATACTGGAGTATATGCTATTGACAAGCCTAAGTAAACACAGCCAGCAGAAGAAGTTACACTCTCAGTGGGATGCAGGATAGTTAAGTAATAAAATGATAATTGTCCTTTGTTCTCTCTATGTATTGAGCTTTGGTGTTCCAGACAAATATAAGATAAGGAAGCAAGTCTGTGTACACAAAGTTATAACATAATGACATCTGATAATACCTTATGTTCAAACCCTTGTAATAGGCTGTGGTTTCAAAGCACAAAACCAGCTACTTCATACAGAAATAAACCCAAAAATGCAATTTCTCAAATATTTTATACTCTGCAGGTGGTATAACAAGTCATTTAAAATTTAAAAATTTATGGAAAAACAATTTTTCAGTGTACTGTCCCTTTAAGTATCCATTGTTTGATTTCTTTGGTTTCTCATACATAAAACTTTCTGGCATATCAAGCATGTAAATAAATGCATATGCACTCATGAAACTTAAAAATAAGGGGTCACAAAACCAGTCCTCTTATAAATACAGAATAAAAACCTTAAATACTCATCTTTCATGTCCTGTAAGAAAAACAACTTGTTAAACACCAGAACTTGTCAACACCAGAATTTTTGTTGTTTAAAAAGAAAGATAATCCCTTTATTACCCATTCCCCAGTTTTGCATATCCAACACAGTTATAATAATACACGTTTTACCTCTGTAATTATCTTGTATCTAATCCTCTGCTGACTGCCCCCTTATTTCAGTTCTTTTGTCATACATGCAGTTTAGCCAATCAGTGCTCACTCCTAGGTCACTTTACGTGCATGAGCTCAATGTTATCTATATGAAACATGTGAACTAATGCCCTCTAGTGGTCAAAATGTATTGAGATTAGAGGCAGTCTTCAAGGTCTAAGAAATTAGCATATGAACCTCCTAGGTTTAGCTTTCAACTAAGAATACCAAGAGAACAAAGCAAAAGTGGTGATAAAAGTAAATTGGGAAGTTGTTTAAAATTACATGCCCTATTTAAATCATGAAAGTTTTTTTTTACTTGACTGTCCCTTTAATGAATTAATGGAATAATTTCTAAAATCAACCCCCTTTGGTTAGACCATAATCCTGCTGCCTCTTCTTTGTTAGGGTTTGCAAAGTGGGCTGTGCAGTTGTGGACATTGTAAAATATCTAACTCCCCATAAAGAATTCTGGAAAACCCTCGGGATGTGCCCACTCAAATCTCTGACATCACAGGTCATATTCAAAAGATTTAAATCATTCTCCCGTCAAGCCAAAAACACAATGAAATGAAGATTCCAACCATATTAAGATAGGCATTGCTAACATCATTCAATCTTTTTTGGACACTATAATGTTTTGCACTAGATAATCATTCTTCTATGAAAAAGAAGGGCTCAGAGACACCAGCAGTAGTCTTTGACCAGAAGTATGTATTTATACATTGATTTAAATAACCATTAGAAATCAGTTGAAATCAGTAAAAACAGATGTTTTCTTACAAATTAATTTTTCTGTCATCTGTGTCATGTGACAACCCTATATAGGGCTAGATTACGAGGGGAGCAGTATTTTGTGCTCTCGTGTTAACTTTGTTAGAAGTAAGCTATTTGTGTACATTGGGTGGCGTGCGTAATACAAGATGAAAGTAAAAAGATTTTGCATAAGCGCTAACCTGAGATGCGCAAAAAGCCAAATTTTGATTATCCCAATTGCATGAACGTATTCCTGCATAGACTTCAATGGAACGTGAAAAGTGGAAGAAAAAAAAGAATTAAATAATTTTAGCCACCAATAAGGAAGCACTTACCCAGGTGCTGAACTCAAAATGGGCTGGCACTTAAGTAGTGATGTCGTGAACTTAAAATTTTCAGTTCGCGAACAGCGAACGTAAGCGTCCGCAAAAGTTTGCGAACGGGCGAACTGGGTGAACCGCCATTGACTTCAATAGGCAGACGAATATTAAAACCCACAGGGACTCTTTCTGGCCACAATAGTGATGGAAAAGTTGTTTCAAGGGTACTAACACCTGGACTGTGGCATGCCAGAGGGGGATCCATGGCAAAACTCCCATGTAAAATTACATAGTTGATGCAGAGTCTGGTTTTAATCCATAAAGGGCATAAATCACCTAACATTCCTAAATTTTTTGGAATTACGTGCTTTAAAACATCAGGTATGATTTTGTATCGATCAGGTAGTGTAAGGGTTACGCCCGCTTCACAGTGACAGACCAAACTCCCCGTTTAACGCACCGCAAACAACCGCAAACAGTCCATTTGCACAACCGCAAACTCCCCATTTGCACAAGGTTGGATACCAAGCTAGCCATGTTCCGTTCCTTGTCCTCACTGATGTCATTGAAGGTCTCTTCCTCCACCCACAGACAACACCAAGGGTCCCCGAAAGGTGACAACAAGCCCCCTGGGATGCCTGATGTGTTTGGTCTTCCACCTCCTCAAAGCCACCTTCCTCCTCTGACTCCTCTTCTTCAGACTCCTCTCTCTGCGTTGCCTCCCTCTGCGTTATTATAAGGTGTGTTAAGTAGTACTATTCCTATCAGTTTAATCAATGTTCCATCCCCTATCAGGGGACGTGTATATGGCATGGATTTTAGGAACCGGGAGATGGAAAAAGATGCTTGGTCGGTCCTCCTACTTCAAATTTGGGGCACTGCGCGTGCAATCTAATGTGCCACCAGATAGGAGTGGTGTATTAAGTAGTACTATTCCTATCAGTTTAATCCCTGTTATGTGCCTTTTTTATTGGTTTGGTTTTTGAAGCCACAGTGCTGCACCAGAGGCCAGAAAAATTAGGCATGTACACATGCCTGAAAAATTAGGCATTGTTGCAGCCGCTGCTGTAGCAGCGGCCAGAAAAATTGATGTTTGTTTCCCAGACAGAAAGTGCCCTAAAACATTGCGGCTTGAACCCTAGTTGGTGGCGGATAAGTCACGCAAGTCATCCGGCATTCGAAGATAAAATACAGCACCGTGTGGACCATTTTTAGCCCAAGGCAGCTCATCTCATCAGGCCTTTTTTACTTGAATGTATCGCCCAATGTCAGTCCCTTCGGGATCCATCCCTCATTCACCTTAATAAAGGTGAGGTAATCTAGACTTTTTGGACCTAGGCGACTTCTCTTCTCAGTGACAATACCTCCTGCTGCACTGAAGGTCCTTTCTGACAGGACACTTGAAGCGGGGCAGGCCAGAAGTTCTATCGCAAATTGGGATAGCTCAGGCCACAGGTCAAGCCTGCAAACCCAGTAGTCAAGGGGTTCATCGCTCCTCAGAGTGTCAAGATCTGCAGTTAAGGCGAGGTAGTCTGCTACCTGTCGGTCCAGTCGTTCTCTGAGGGTGGACCCCGAAGGGCTGTGGTGATGCATAGGAGTTAAAAAGCTCTGCATGTCCTCCATCAACAACACGTCTGTAAAGCATCCTGTCCTTGCCGGCGTAGTCGTGGGTGTTGTAGGATTACTTTCACCTCTTCCCCTGTTAGATTCCCGTTGTGCTGTGACATCACCCTTATATGCTATGTAAAGCATACTTTTTAATTTATTTTTGAACTGCTGCATCCTTTCCGACTTGCGGTAATTCGGTAACATTTCAGGCACTTTATGCTTATACCGGGGGTCTAGTAGTGTGGACACCCAGTATAGGTCGTTCTCCTTCAGCTTTTTTATACAAGGGTCACTCAACAGGCACGACAGCATGAAAGACCCCATTTGCACAAGGTTGGATGCCGAGCTACTCATGTCCCGTTCCTCGTCCTCAGTGATCTCACTGAAGGTATCTTCTTCACCCCAGCCACGTACAACACCACGGGTACCAGATAGGTGACAACGAGCACCCTGGGATGCCTGTTGTGGTTGGTTTTCCTCCTCCTCCTCCTCAAAGCCACATTCCTCCTCTGACTCCTCTTCCTCACAATCCTCTTCCAGCGTTGCCGCTGGTCCAGCAAGCAATGCTGATAAGGCTGTTTCTGGTGGTGATGGTGACCACAACTCTTCCTCTTCCTCTTCATGCTCATCTACGGCCTGATCCAGCACTCTTCGCAGGGCACGTTCCAGGAAGAAAACAAATGGTATGATGTTGCTGATGGTGCCTTCGGTGCGACTGACTAGGTTTGTCACCTCCTCAAAAGGATGCATGAACCTAGCATTGTACGATCAGATTACAAACATGTGCCATGCACGGCTAAATGTGTCAACTTGCCCAATTTCAATGCCGCCACCAAATTACTTCCGTTGTCAGAAACCCCTTTGCCGATCTCCAGTTGGTGCGGAGTCAGCCACTGATCCACCTGTGCGTTCAGGGCGGACAGGAGTGCTGGTCCGGTGTGACTCTCTGCTTTCAGGCAAGTCAACCCCAAGACGGCATGACACTGCCGTATCCAGGATGTGGAATAGTACCTGGGGATCTGGTTGTGTGCCGTTGATTTGGAGCAAGACGCAGCAGCAGAAGAGGACTCAGCCGAGGAGGTTATGGAAGAGGATGGAGTAGGAGGAGTAGAGGAGGTGGCAGCAGGCCTGCCTGCAAGTCGTGGAGGTGTCACCAACTCCTCCTCTGCAGAGCCACGCATTCCATGCTTGGCAGCCGTCAGCAGGTTTACCCAATGCGCAGTGTAGGTGATATACCTGCCCTGACCATGCTTTGCAGACCAGCTATCAGTGGTCATATGGACCCTTGCCCCAACACTGTGTGCCAGACATGCCATTATTTCCTTTCGCACAATCGTGTACAGGTTGGGGATTGCCTTTTGTGTAAAGAAATTTCGGCCGGGTGCCTTCCACTGCGGTGTCCCAATAGCTAAAAAAATTTTGAACGCCTCAGATTCCACCAGCTTGTATGGTAAAAGCTGGCGGCCTAAGAGTTCAGACAAGCAAGCGGTCAGACGCCGGGCAAGGGGGTGACTTTGTGACATTGGCTTCTTACGCTCAAACATGTCCTTGACAGACACCTGACTGTGGGCAGATGAGCAGGAACTGCTCCGGAAGACAGACGGAGTGGTGGATGGTTGAGAGGGGGCAAGGAGGACAGCAGTGGTTGACGTGGCTGAGAGATGCTGGACCAGGAGGAGGATGGCGGCTTTGAGTTTGTGTGCTGCTTCTACTCATGTGTTGATCCCATAGGCATTTGTGATGTGCGATCATGTGCCTTCGCAAAGCAGTTGTACCTAGGTGGGTGTTGGACTTCCCACGACTCAGTTTCTTTTGGCACAGGTTGCAAATGGCATCGCTGTTGTCAGAGGCAGACACACACAAAAAATGCCACACTGCTGAGCTCTGCGATGACGGCATTCTGGTGGTGGCAACAGCATGCGTTGATTGGCGTGCTGTCTGGCTGACCCCGGGTGCCGATGCATGCTGTCTGACTGTGCCACTAGCTCCTTGCGACGACCTCCCCCTGCTTCCAACTCGTCTCCTCCTCCTCCTCTCTGTCTCCCCATCTGAACTTTCCCCCTGTTCTTCTTCTCTTCTAGCGGGCACCCACGTGACATCCACGGACGCATCGTCATCATCAACCGCTTCACTTGTATCTGACAAATCAACAAAGGAAGCAGCAGTGGGTACAACATCATCATCATCACACCGTACGTCCATGTCTGTAATGCTGCCTGACTGAGACATATCACTGTTATCTACATCCTCTGTCAATGATGCTTGCGCATCACTCATTTCTTCCAACTGATGTGTAAAAAACTCCTCTGACAGATCAAGTGAAGCGGCTGTGGTGCTAGTGTTGGTGGTGGTGGCAGGCGGGAGAGTGGTAACTTGAGAGGTGCCCGAAGATAAGCTGGAGGAGGATGGTGCGTCAAGGTTCAGAGTGGAAGCTATAGAAGATTGGGTGTCCTGTGTTAAAAAGTCAACTTTTTCCTCAGAAATTTTTGAGTTCATGAGACGTGGCCTCTGAACACTGGGCATTATTCTAGGGCCAAAGGGAATCACAGCACCACGACCACGACGGCACCTGCGGGGTGGCCTGCCTCTGCCTGTCATTTTTTTTTAAATGTACACTTACACTACTATTAAACAAGATATGAGTGGTGGCACTGGGCAAGTGGGCACAGTATACGCTGTGAGCCTGACACAAAAAAGCAGACTGATGTTTCACAGTCCAAAAAGTTTTTATTTTTTTAAATGTACACTTACACTACTATTAAACAAGATATGAGTGGTGGCACTGGGCAAGTGGGCACAGTATACGCTGTGAGCCTGACACAAAAAAGCAGACTGATGTTTCACAGTCCAAAAAGTTTTTATTTTTTTATTTATATATTATCTTTTTATTTGAATTGTTTTGAACAAAACAAGTTACAGTTTATGCATTTTAGTACAAAATACAAGTAAGGCCATTATTTAAACAGTTATCTCCAGTATGCACCTCAAGGTTATAATAGTTCCAATCGGATGTGGGAAGTCCAATTATTATACAATTGAAGAGGTAATAAAATTTTCTTTTGAGGTGCTATCAGTGGCCCAATGCTTTATGCATAAACAAAAGACACAAAATAAACATACAACAATAAAACAAAGCAAGTCAACCAGGGATTTGTGCATAACAGTAATCTTATGTTGAGCAGCGTAATTACCTCTCCTCTCCCTCCCCCCTCAAAAAATAAACAAGTCAAGAGGCCAAAAAGTAGAAGAGGAAAAGAAAGAAGGAGGGAGTCAAAATGGCTCCACACTCCAGAGGGCTCCCGCATTCCCATTATGGTGAAAAGTTTAGTGTGGTTTTGCAGAGATGTATTGTTCCCATAGGAACATCATGTCATGAAAGAAATCTAGCTGACCTATCTTTAAATAATGAAATCTCTCTAAAATTAATGTGTTTTTCACTAAATCTATCCAATGGGGTATGCTTGGGATCTGGGGCTTTTTCCAAAATGTAGGGATAAGACGTTTAGCAGCATTTATTAAAATTTGGTAGAGATGTCTTCTAATTTTGCAGGGGATTTCAGGTAAAGCATTAAATAGAATCTTATCTGGAGAAAGATCCATTTGGACCCCTAATATGTTACATGCTAAAGAATGGATTTGCGACCAAAAAGATTGTATCACATTACAGTCCCACCAAATGTGGCACATAGTGCCTACCTGACCGCAGCCTCTCCAGCATCTATCACTAGCATTTTGGAACATATGTTTTAATTTGCTGGGAGTTAACTACCACCTAGTGATGATCTTTAAGTTAGTCTCTAGACCTGTTGCTGAGTGGGCCGATTTGGCTATAGCTTTGAACCATGAGGACCATTGCTTAGACGAAATGTGCATATTAAGCTCTTTTTCCCATTTGAGGGTATAATTCGGCTTAAAGGGATAATATGATTTGAGAAGGCTTTGATACATGAAAGAAATTATTTTTTTCAGAGGGGCTTGTGATGAGCAAAGGGATTCAAAGATTGTGAGTGGTCTTAGCATGTCTTTATGTGATTTGTGGGATACGAGAAAGTGACTAACTTGATTGTAATATAGCCAGGAGTTGATTGGGTTAAGTCCCTGTCCAGCAATGCCTCCCTAGAGGACATCTGGCCTTGCATCAATAATAGATATACGGGTAGGTGGCTCTCTAAAGAGGTTGGTTGAAGACTGTTGGCCGGCAGTCTCGGTGCATCTACTGGAAATTCCCTATTTGGATGTAGGATAGTTCTGGGGAGCCCAACAGCCCCCACCCAAATGGGTGACTCCTGATAATTGATTTTCCAGGTGTACGCAACTTTTATAAGAGTTTCATCCTTGCCTACACCAATCAATCACCCTATTCAGTGATATCGCCAATTTATAAAGAAAGATGTTAGGGACCCCCAGCCCCCCCCCTTCCCTGCCTGTATACATGGTGCTTTTCGTTATTCTAGGAGGCCTGCGGTGCCAGATGTATGTGTCCATTATGGTTTGTAGTTTTTGGATATATATAGTAGTGCCAGGGATTGGGAGAGCCTGCAAAACATAAAGGGCCTTTGGTAGTAAGGTCATTTTCATAGCTGCAATTCTACCCAGCCAAGTAATATTCTTTGGTAGCCAAGATGAAGACAAATGTGTAAACTCCTCTAGGAGCCTTCCATAGTTCAACTTGCGAAGGTCATCTAATTTGGGTGTGAGACGGATCCCTAGGTATTTTAAAGCATGGTTTTGGATTTTGAAAGGGTGCTGCTGACTGATTAATAAAAGATTGTTAGCTGACACATTTAGTGGAAGGATTTCTGACTTGTTATAGTTAATTGAAAAATTCGAGACATCACCAAATGTTTTTAATTCATGCTGGACAGCTGTCAGGGATTTTCTCGGAGAGGACAGTGTCAATAAAATATTGTCGGCAAACATTGCCAGTTTATAAGTTTCTCCTTTTATTGCAATGCCGCATATTTCTGGGTTCTTACGTATTTTCTCTGCTAGGGGCTCTAAGGACAACACAAATAATAAAGGGGATAAGGGACAACCCTGACGCGTCCCATTACGAATTTCAAAAGACTCTGACAGGGTCCCATTGACTCTAATTTGGGCTGAGGGATTGGAATAAAGAGCAAATATTTTATTTATAAATGTATTGGGAAAGCCAAATTTTTGAAGGGTGGACTGGAGAAAGGTCCATTCCAACCTATCAAAAGCCTTCTCGGCATCAGTTGATAGGAGTATAGAGGGGATATTTAAATTTTTAACATATTCCATGAGGTGTAACACTTTACATGTGTTATCCCTAGCTTCCCGAAATGGGACAAACTCCACTTGGTCGTAGTGAATTAAATTTGGTAAAAAGTTATTAATTCTATTTGCTAGTATTTTAGCGTATAGCTTCAGGTCCACGTTCAACAGGGAAATGGGCCTAAAGTTTGCCGGGGAAGTAGGGGTTTTACCTGGCTTAGGAAGAATTGAAACATGTGTCTGCATCATGGTGTCTGGGAACCCGTTAGAGTCTGAAATGTAGTTGAAGTGGTTAAGAAGGTGAGGAGTGAGTTGGGCTTTAAAGGCTTTATAGTATCTATTTGAAAAGCCATCTGGGCCAGGGGCCTTTTCCGGCTTCAAGTCCGTTATAGCATCTAAGATCTCTGTGCTCGTAATTGGGGCATCTAATACTTCCTTCTCATTGGAGCTTAGTTCAGGGAGTTTAATATTGCTAAGGTACTCATCACATAAAGTCTTGTGTGGTTCTGAAGGTCTATTTTGAAACAGATTATATAACCTGTGGTAGAATGATTTAAAAACCTTGCCTATGGTCTTTGTGTCTTCGATTGCCTTACCTTGTTGTGAGATGAGAGAGTGAATGTATGAGTGTAGTGATTGTTTTTTCAAGGCTCTTGCCAGGAGTTTCCCAGATCTATTCCCTTCCCCGTAGTACTTTTGCTTTATAAACATTTGTTGTCTTTGGGATCTATTTGTAGGTATTGAGTGAGATTATTTCGCTTTTCATTTAAAGTAGCAAGAAGGGTTTGGTCCTTCGGGTTTAGTTTTAAGAGATAGTCTGCTTCTGTAACTTCTTGTGCTAGCCTAGTGTATGCTGCTAAGGATTGTTTTTTCCTAAAAGCCTTAATCTTAATTAAATCGCCCCTTAGAAAGGCCTTATGGGCTTCCCAGACCAGAGCAGCATTGGATTCCGGAAGATTATTAAGAGAGAAATATAGAGCTAATTGTTTATTTAGTTTCTCCAAAATCAGTGGATCAGATAGTAGGGAATCGTCTAGCCTCCAATTGAAGGGTTTAACCGGGATGGAGGGCCAATTCAGGGTGCATTCCACCAAGGAGTGGTCTGACCAAGAGGTATGTTTTATATGGATATCTTTAATTAATGAGAGGGCCAGATGGTCTACTAATATATAGTCAATCCTAGAGTAACTTTTTTGTGGGTTTGAAAAGAAGATATAGTCCCTCACTTGCGGGTGAACATATCTCCATGCATCATGGAGAGTCAAGGACTTGATATTTTTCCAAATGGAGTGCAAGAATTTCCGGTTAGTCTTGGTATTGGGATTTGAGCAATCCAATTCAGGGTCTAAGGGGGTGTTTAAATCTCCAGCGACCACAAGCAGGCCTTTCTGGATGTCCGATATTTTAATAGAAATATGGGAGAAAAATTTGTCTTGACCAGTGTTGGGAGCATGAAGGTTTACTATGGTGACCGGCTTACCAAACAGTAGACCTGTAATGCCTAAGTACCTGCCTTCTCTGTCTTTGTCTAACCGTTGGAGTTTAAATGAAATAGATTTATGTAGTAATATACTTACTCCATTTGTTTTTTTTGTGGGGCAAGTGCTATGGTAGTGCTGAGGATAATGCATGGAAAAGCATTTGGGGATTGTATTACCTTTAAAATGAGTTTCCTGCAATAGCAATAGATGCCCCCCTCTCTTACATAGATCCCGTATAGCTAAAGCTCTCTTGCTTGGGCTATTGAACCCCTTCACATTTTGTGTAATTATTTGAACATTTTGCGCTTTTAAAGACAACTTAGCCATTATATCTTACTAAGTAAACAGCAGAAAAACACAGAACCATTTTTGATGCAACAACACTTCCGGCTTTTGTCAAATTTCCTTGGACAAGTAAAATGAACATTTTTAAATAACTGTAACACTAAAATATAAAAGAAAACTAAAAATACACAACAGATGTAACAAGAGTAGTAGAGGATAGGAATCCTCTAGTATAGGAGATATAGGGGGGTAGTTATCAACGTGTCTACTTTTCCTGCCTTCGCTGGCCCAATACGCCCGCCTAAGCTCGCCTCACATCGCCGCCGCGGACCTGCAAAAATTAGCCTAAGTTATCAAAAAAGCTGCCAAAAAGCCGCGCACCAAGTATGGGGCGATGAGCAGCGGACTGTGAGAGTTATCACTCATCTGATCTCGCTGCTCTTCGGCTTTTTTACAGCTTTCTTGCTAGCCTGTTACTAAGCACTCACACTAACTACACTGTTCTACCCTCTATACCGGCGCCCCCGGAGCCCCCCGCAACTAAATAAAGTTACTAACCCCTAAACCGCTGCTCCTAGACCCCGCCGCAACTCTTATAAATGTATTAACCCCTAAACCGCCGCTCCCGGACACCGCTGCCACCTACATTATACCTAGTAACCCCTATCCTGCCCCCCCTATACCGTCGCCCTCTGTAATAAAGTTATTAACCCCTATCCTGCTGATCCCGCACCTCGCCGCAACTAAATAAATAGTTTAACCCCTAAACCGCCGCTCCCTGACCCCGCCGCAACCTATATTGAATTTATTAACCCCTATCCTGCCCCCCCTACACCGTCGCCACCTATAATAAATTTATTAACCCCTATCCTGCCCCCCACTACACCGCCGCCACTGTAATAAATTTATTAACCCCTAAACCTAAGTCTAACACTAACCCTAACACCCCCCTAACTTAAATATTAATTAAATAAATCTAAATAATATTTCTATTATGAACTAAATTAACCCTATTTAAAACTAAATACTTACCTTTAAAATAAACCCTAATATAGCTACAATATAAATAATAATTATATTGTAGCTATCTTAGGATTTATTTTTATTTTACAGGCAAATTTCAATTTATTTTAACTAGGTACAATAGCTTTTAAATAGTTATTAACTATTTAATAGCTACCTAGCTAAAATAAAGAGACATTTACCTGTAAAATAAAAACTAACCTAAGTTACAATTACACCTAACACTACACTATATTTAAATAAATTATTCCTATTTAAAACTAAATACTTACCTGTAAAATAAACCCTAAGATAGCTACAATATAATTAATAATTACATTGTAGCTATCTTAGGATTTATATTTATTTTACATGTAACTTTGTATTTATTTTAGCTAGTTAGAATAGTTATTAAATAGTTATTAACTATTTAATAAACTACCTAGCTAAAAGAAATACAAAATTAACTGTAAAATAAATCCTAACCTATGTTACAATTAAACCTAACACTACACTATCATTAAATTAATTAAATAAATTACCTACAAATAACTACAATTAAATACAATTACATAAACTAACTAAAGTACAAAAAATAAAAAAGCTAAGTTACAAAAAATAAAAAAAATAAGTTACAAACATTTAAAAAATATTACAACAATTTTAAGCTACTTACACCTAATCTAAGCCCCCTAATAAAATAACAAAACCCCCCAAAATAAAAAAATGCCCTACCCTATTCTAAATTAAAAAAGTTCAAAGCTCTTTTACCTTACCAGCCCTTAAAAGGACCATTTGTGGGGCATGCCCCAAAGAATTCAGCTCTTTTGCCTGTAAAACAAAAATACAACCCCCGCCCCAACATTAAAACCCACCACCCACATACCCCTAATCTAACCCAAACCCCCCCTTAAAATAACCTAACACTAATCCCCTGAAGATCATCCTACCTTGTGTCGTCTTCACTCAGCCGAGCAGCGATGGAATCGAAGAGGAGACCCAGAGCGGCAGAAGTTATCCTCCAAGCGGCGCTGAAGAAATCTTCCATCCGATGAAGTGATCCTCCAAGCGGCGCTGAAGAAGTCTTCCCTCCGGGTGATGTCATCTTCCAAGAGCCGCTGCTCGGCTGAGTGAAGACGACTCAAGGTAGGATGATCTTCAGGGGATTAGTGTTAGGTTATTTTAAGGGGGGTTTGAGTTAGATTAGGGGTATGTGGGTGGTGGGTTTTAATGTTGGGGGGGTTGTATTTTTCTTTTACAGGCAAAAGAGCTGAATTCTTTGGGGCATGCCCCACAAATGGCCCTTTTAAGGGCTGGTAAGGTAAAAGAGCTTTGAACTTTTTTAATTTAGAATAGGGTAGGGCATTTTTTTATTTGGGGGGGTTTGTTATTTTATTAGGGGGCTTAGATTAGGTGTAAGTAGCTTAAAATTGTTGTAATATTTTTTAAATGTTTGTAACCTATTTTTTTTATTTTTTGTAACTTAGCTTTTTTTTTTGTACTTTAGTTAGTTTATGTAATTGTATGTAATTGTAGTTATTTGTAGTTAATTTATTTAATTTATTTAATGATAGTGTAGTGTTAGGTTTAATTGTAACTTAGGTTAGGATTTATTTTACAGGCAATTTTGTATTTCTTTTAGCTAGGTAGTTATTAAATAGTTAATAACTATTTAATAACTATTCTAACTAGCTAAAATAAATACAAAGTTACCTGTAAAATAAATATAATTCCTAAAATAGCTACAATGTAATTATTCATTACATTGTAGCTGTCTTAGGGTTTATTTTACAGGTAAGTATTTAGTTTTAAATAGGAATAATTTATTAAAGTATAGTGTAGTGTTAGGTGTAATTGTAACTTAGGTTAGTTTTTATTTTACAGGTAAATTTCTCTTTATTTTAGCTAGGTAAGCTATTAAATAGTTAATAACTATTTAATAGCTATTGTACCTAGTTAAAATAAATTGAAAGATGCCTGTAAAATAAAAATAAATCCTAAGATAGCTACAATATAATTATTATTTATATTGTAGCTATATTAGGGTTTATTTTAAAGGTAAGTATTTAGTTTTAAATAGGATTAATTTAGTTCATAATAGAAATATTATTTAGATTTATTTAATTAATATTTAAGTTAGGGGGGTGTTAGGGTTAGTGTTAGACTTAGGTTTAGGGGTTAATAAATTTATTACAGTGGCGGCGGTGTAGTGGGGGGCAGGATAGGGGTTAATAAATTTATTATAGGTGGCGACGGTGAAGGGGGGGCAGATTAGGGGTTAATAAATTTAATATAGGTTGCGGCAGGGTCCGGGAGCGGCGGTTTAGGGGTTAATACATATATTATAGTTGCGGTGGGCTCCGGGAGCGGCGGTTTAGGGGTTAATACATATATTATAGTTGCGGTGGGCTCTCGGAGCGGCGGTTTAGGGGGTAATAACTTTATTTAGTTGCGGCGGTGTAGGGGGGACAGATTAGTGATGTTTAGACTCGGGGTACATGTTAGGGTGTTAGGTGCAGACATCTCCCATAGGAATCAATGGGATGTCTGGCAGCAGCGAACATGAACTTTCGCTATGGTCAGACTCCCATTGATTCCTATGGGATCCGCCGCCTCCAGGGTGGCGGTTTGAAAACCAGGTACGCTGGGCCGGAAAAGTGCCGAGCGTACCTGCTACGTTTTTTGATAACTAGCAAAAGTAGTCAGATTGTGCCGAACTTGTGTGCGGAACATCTGGATTGACGTAAGAATCGATCTGTGTAGGACTGAGTCCGGCGGATCGAAGTTTACGTCACAAAATTCTACTTTTGCCAGTCTCTAGCCTTTGATAACTAAGGCGAATCAACCTCGCCACAAATACGCTGCGGAATTCCAGCGTATTTGAGGTTGACGGCTTGATAACTAGGCCCCATAATCCCCTAGTGGGCATAAACATGTTTAATAAGATGGCTAACACCACTTACGGTAAAATATGTGTATAAGAGGGATAAACCTTTTGTGATATGTTATGGGTTTTGGAGATAATGTAGTGGACTGAACATTTATATTCCAATAATGCTAAAGCACAAGTTATATTACCAATGAAGCATGCCCCACTGCAATTTGGGCATGATAATATATCTTTAACACATCATAAAGGTTGTGGAAGTGGTTGTGGAAGCGGTTGTGGAAGCGGTGGTGGATGCAAAGTTTCTTTAGCTGCAGAACGGTTGGTATTATCCTGCAAAGGTGGTAGATTTATTTCCGAATCCGGAATCAGTTTGGTTGTTAAAGGCCTGAGATCCCTTCTTTTTAATAGAGTTCTGTGTGTAAGGTCTTCAAATACCTGTATGGAGGTTGATCTGAACCTTATGGGATGTTTTTGCCTAGCCTTTTTCATTATTTCTTCTTTGATGGGGTAGTTAGAAATTTTGACAATAACGTCTCTAGGAGGCTGATCCCCCAGTGGTTTATTTCTCAGAGCTCTGTGAAAGCGGTCTAGTGCTATTGTGGCATCATCACCTGTGTCCATTAGAGATGTAAAAAAGCCTTGGATGAAATTCTCAAGGTCTGCTGGGGCCACAGTTTCAGGAATGCCCCGAATTATCACGTTCCCTCGGCGGCTCCTGTTTTCTAGATCATCGATCTTGTTTTCCATTTGAGCCATATTAGATTCCTGCTGGACTATTTTAGCCCTGAGAAAAGCAAGGTTAGTATTAGTGAGGTCAGAGTGGCCCTCCAGTTTCTCCACCCTCTGGCCAATTTCCATGATTTCTTTTTTAATATCTGCAATTTCTTCTCTAATACATTGCTTGACCTGGCCAACCAGGGAAGAAAAGTTTTTCTTAGATGGTAGCGAGTCCAGCAAGGCCTTGGGAATAGTGATGGCAGATTCCAAATTTTCCGGTTCAGACTCTGATGAAGAAGAGGGTGATCTGGGCTGTATAGCTGATGTTTTAGATAAAGCAGGAGCCGGGGTTTCCATAGATTTAAAAAAATTGTTCACTGAGGGAGTTTGCCCCTATTTTTTGGTGTTTTTCTCAGGTTTGCCTCGCCTCGCAGAGGTGTTGTAGTGTGTCAGATAAGTACAACCGCATTCAACTCACCAAATAGTTATTAATTATGGCAGTGATGTTTGTAAGGAAAAGGGAGACAGCAACTGCTCAAAAAGAAAGCTCTAGTAAAACGGTTGCAGTTCAACTCCAAATGTATGAAAGTGCATTTATTCAATCTTTTCCAGCATTGTCTGCATCACTAAGGGAGCGTAGGCATCTTGTTATATTAAGGCAGATGTCATGCTATTCAGGCCTAAATTATCGTCAGAACTGTCCTGCAGAGAGCTAGGAATATATCAAGGGTGCATGAAAAGTTTGGGTTGCATCCAACCTATATGTTATGAGTGTCCCAGTTAGGCTTACTCATGTGGCTTCACATCCTCTCCACTTCATTTACACCTTTCAATGAGGTGCAAGCAGCCTGGTTCAGCTTGGAGGTATGTGAGGGTGAAAATATGGCGCCGTTAGCGTTTATGTGCAACGCACCTTAAAAGCTCCTGCTCAGATGTCGCCAGATTGTTTGTGAGAACGGGACTAACCTCTGTAATGGATTTCTGTGTTCCGGAGCATGTAGTAGTCAGGCACTGAGTAGTTGTTGATGAGCGGCTAATTCCTTTGAGAACCGGAGCCCACGTGGCTTTCCTTGCCGAGAGGAATGCTTACAAGCTGGTTCCAAAGACAGATTGGGCAAAACGGGTCCAATATTTCACCTCAGCATGCTTTCACCTCATCCATAGTCGTCCTCTGAAACACTTTTCTGTGCTGCTAGGGTGTTATTAAATCTATTTAGCCCTGAAGGGAGCTTGGAGCTCACAGAAGTGCAGCCATCTCCGTTGAGCGCTGGCTCCGCCCCCCAAGTTTTTATTTTTTTAAATGTACACTTACACTACTATTAAACAAGATATGAGTGGTGGCACTGGGCAAGTGGGCACAGTATAAGCTGTGAGCCTGACACAAAAAAGCAGACTGATGTTTCACAGTCCAAAAAGTTTTTTTTGTTTTTAAATGTACACTTACACTACTATTAAACAAGATATGAGTGGTGGCACTGGGCAAGTGGGAACAGTATACGCTGTGAGCCTGACACAAAAAAGCAGACTGATGTTTCACAGTCCAAAAAGTTTTTATTTTTTTAAATGTACACTTACACTACTATTAAACAAGATATGAGTGGTGGCACTGGGCAAGTGGGCACAGTATACGCTGTGAGCCTGACACAAAAAAGCAGACTGATGTTTCACAGTCCAAAAAGTTTTTTTTGTTTTTAAATGTACACTTACACTACTATTAAACAAGATATGAGTGGTGGCACTGGGCAAGTGGGCACAGTATACGCTGTGAGTCTGACCCAAAAAAGCAGACTGATGTTTCACAGTCCAAAAAGTTTTTTGTTTTTAAATGTACACTTACACTACTATTAAACAAGATATGAGTGGTGACACTGGGCAAGTGGGCACAGTATACGCTGTGAGCCTGACACAAAAAAGCAGACTGATGTTTCACAGTCCAAAAAGTTTTTTTTGTTTTTAAATGTACACTTACACTACTATTAAGCAAGATATGAGTGGTGACACTGGGCAAGTGGGCACAGTATACGCTGTGAGCCTGACACAAAAAAGCAGACTGATGTTTCACAGTCCAAAAAGTTTTTTTTTGTTTTTAAATGTACACTTACACTACTTTTAAACAAGATATGAGTGGTGGCACTGGGCAAGTGGGCACAGTATACGCTGTGAGCCTGACACAAAAAAGCAGACTGATGTTTCACAGTCCAAAAAGTTTTTTTTTTAAATTTACACTACTGTTACACCAGATATGAGTGGGGCCACTGGGCAAGTGGGCACAGTATACGCTGTGAGCCTGACACAAAAAAGCAGACTGATGTTTCACATCCAAAAAGTTTTTTTTGTTTTTAAATGTACACTTACACTACTATTAAACAAGATATGAGTGGTGGCACTGGGCAAGTGGGCACAGTATACACTGTGAGCCTGACACAAAAAAGCAGACTGATGTTTCACAGTCCAAAAAGTTTTTTTTGTTTTTAAATATACACTTACACTACTATTAAACAAGATATGAGTGGTGGCACTGGGAAAGTGGGCACAGTATACGCTGTGAGCCTGACACAAAAAAGCAGACTGATGTTTCACAGTCCAAAAAGTTTTTTTTTTAAATTTACACTACTGTTACACCAGATATGAGTGGGGCCACTGGGCAAGTGGGCACAGTATAGGCTGTGAGCCTGACACAAAAAAGCAGACTGATGTTTCACATCCAAAAAGTTTTTTTTGTTTTTAAATGTACACTTACACTACTATTAAACAAGATATGAGTGGTGGCACTGGGCAAGTGGGCACAGTATACGCTGTGAGCCTGACACAAAAAAGCAGACTGATGTTTCACATCCAAAAAGTTTTTTTTGTTTTTAAATGTACACTTACACTACTATTAAACAAGATATGAGTGGTGGCACTGGGCAAGTGGGCACAGTATACGCTGTGAGCCTGACACAAAAAAGCAGACTGATGTTTCACAGTCCAAAAAGTTTTTTTTGTTTTTAAATGTACACTTACACTACTATTAAGCAAGATATGAGTGGTGACACTGGGCAAGTGGGCACAGTATACGCTGTGAGCCTGACACAAAAAAGCAGACTGATGTTTCACAGTCCAAAAAGTTTTTTTTTGTTTTTAAATGTACACTTACACTACTTTTAAACAAGATATGAGTGGTGGCACTGGGCAAGTGGGCACAGTATACGCTGTGAGCCTGACACAAAAAAGCAGACTGATGTTTCACAGTCCAAAAAGTTTTTTTTTTAAATTTACACTACTGTTACACCAGATATGAGTGGGGCCACTGGGCAAGTGGGCACAGTATACGCTGTGAGCCTGACACAAAAAAGCAGACTGATGTTTCACATCCAAAAAGTTTTTTTTGTTTTTAAATGTACACTTACACTACTATTAAACAAGATATGAGTGGTGGCACTGGGCAAGTGGGCACAGTATACGCTGTGAGCCTGACACAAAAAAGCAGACTGATGTTTCACAGTCCAAAAAGTTTTTTTTGTTTTTAAATATACACTTACACTACTATTAAACAACATATGAGTGGTGGCACTGGGCAAGTGGGCACAGTATACGCTGTGAGCCTGACACAAAAAAGCAGACTGATGTTTCAAAGTCCAAAAAGTTTTTTTTTTTAAATTTACTGTTACACCAGATATGAGTGGGGCCACTGGGCAAGTGGGCACAGTATACGCTGTGAGCCTGGCACACACGCTAGCAGGCAGGCAACTGCAATTAGATTACACTAGCAGACTGATGTTTCACAGTCAAAAAAGTTTTTTTTTTTAAATTTACACTACTGTTACACCAGATATGAGTGGGGCCACTGGGCAAGTGGGCACGGTATACGCTGTGAGCCTGGCACACACACTGGCAGGCAACTGCAATTAGATTACACTAGCAGACTGATGTTTCACAGTCAAAAAAGTTTTTTTTTTTTTTTAAATTTACACTACTGTTACAGCAGATATGAGTGGTGGCACTGGGCAAGTGGGCCTGGCACACATGCTGGCAGGCAACTGCAATTAGATTACACAAGCAGACTGATGTTTCACAGTCAAAAAAGTTTTTTTTTTAAATTTACACTACTGTTACAGCAGATATGAGTGGTGACACTGGGCAAGTGGGCCCGGCACACACGCTGGCAGGCAGGCAACTGCAATTAGATTACACAAGCAGACTGATGTTTCACAGTCAAAAAAGTTTTTTTTTTAAATTTACACTACTGTTACACCAGATATGAGTGGGGCCACTGGGCAAGTGGGCACGGTATACGCTGTGAGCCTGGCACACACACTGACAGGCAGGCAACTGCAATTAGATTACACTAGCAGACTGATGTTTCACAGTCAAAAAAGTTTTTTTTTTTTTTAAATTTACACTACTGTTACAGCAGATATGAGTGGTGGCACTGGGCAAGTGGGCCTGGCACACACGCTGGCAGGCAGGCAACTGCAATTAGATTACACTAGCAGACTGATGTTTCACAGTCAAAAAAGTTTTTTTTTTAAAATTTACACTACTGTTACACCAGATATGAGTGGTGGCACTGGAAAAGTGGGCCTGGCACACACGCTGGCAGGCAGGCAACTGCAATTAGATTACACAAGCAGACTGATGTTTCACAGTTAAAAAAGTTTTTTTTTTAAATTTACACTACTGTTACACCAGATATGAGTGGTGGCACTGGGCAAGTGGGCCTGGAACACATGCTGGCAGGCAAGCAACTGCAATTAGATTACACTAGCAGACTGATGTTTCACAGTCAAAAAAGTTTTTTTTTTTTAAATTTACACTACTGTTACACCAGATATGAGGGGTGGCACTGGGCAAGTGGCTTGGCAGGCAGGCAACTGCAATTAGATTACACAGGAAAAAAATGAAAAAAAAAAAAAATGACGTTCTAGCCCTAAAAAGGGCTTTTTTGGGGTGCTGTCCTTACAGCAGAGATCAGATGAGTCCTTCAGGACTGTAGTGGACACTGAATACACTAGCCTAGCTATCAATTTCCCTATTAAATCACCAGCAGCTACACTGTCCCTCCTCTCACTAACAATGCAGCTTCTGAATGAATCTAAAATGGCTGCTTTGCAGGAGCTGGGAGGGTCTGGGAGGGAGGGTCTGCTGCTGATTGGCTGGAATGTGTCTGCAGACTGTTAGACACAGGGTCAAAGTTTACTCAATGATGATGAATAGGGGGCAGATCGAACATCGCATATGTTCGCCCTCCGTGGCGAACGCGAACATGCTATGTTCGCCGGGAACTATTCACCGGCGAACTATTCGCGACATCACTACACTTAAAGGCTTTATTAAATTTTCATGATTCAGATAGAGCATGTAATTTTAAACAACTTTCCAATTTACTTCCATTAAAAAAAATGTGCACAGTCTTTTATATTTACACTTTTTTTGAGTCACCAGCTCCTACTGAGCATGTGCAAGAACTCAGACTATACGTATATGCATTTGTGATTGGCTGATTGCTATCACATGGTACAGGGGGAGTGGAAATATGCATAACTTTAAAATGTGTTAGAAAAGAATCTACTACTCATTTGAAATTCAGAGTAAATGCTATTGTATTGTCTTGTTATCTTGCATTTGTTGATTATGCAAATCTGCTGTATTTACTGGTCCTTTAAGCTTAAATTCCTACTTTTCAAATAAAGATGCCAAGAGAATAAAAAAAATGCTAATAGGAGTAAATTAGAAAGTTGCTTAAAATTGTATGCTCTATCTGAATCATAAAAGAAAAAAATGTGGATTTCATATCCCTTTAACCCCTTAAGGACCAGACTATTTTCAAATTCTTACCCTTAAGGACCAGAGCTATTTTTACATTTCTGCTTTGTGTGTGTTTAGCTGTAATTTTCCTCTTACTCATTTACTGTACAACACATATTATATACCATATTTTTGCCATTAAATTGACTTTTTAAAGATATTTTTATCATATCATATAATTTACTATAAAAAAATTATAAAATATGATGAAAAAATGGAAAAAAACACACTTTTTCTAACTTTGACCCCCAAAATCTCATGCTAAAAAGTTTCTAAATTTTGTCCTGAGTTTAGAAATACCCAATGTTTACATGTTCTTTGCAAGTTATAGGGCAACAAGTACAAGTAGCACTTTGCTTTTTCCAAACCATTTTTTTTCTCAAAATTAGCGCTAGTTACATTGGGACACTGATATCTTTCAGGAATCCCTGAATATCCCTTCACATGTATAAAACATTTTTTAGTGGACAACCCACCACTGTACGATGCAGAGAGGGCCACAGAGTAGCTCTCTCTGCATCAACAACTCTGCAAATCTATTTCTGCAGTGCTCCACTCGTGGGGCATGCAGAAATAGTGCGATCTCGCTATTTTAAGCGAGATCAAGGCAGAGGGAAGCCCAGGAATGCAGCGACGTACAGGGTATGTCGCTGGTCCTTAAGGGCATAACGACCAGCATCGTACAGGGTACGGCACTGGTCGTTAAGTGGTTAAATATATATTTCTGTATATATATGATGATAATGTGAAATATATATATATATATATATATATATATATATATATATACCTACATACCTATACCCTCTGACGAAGAAGGCGCTTTTAAAGCTTGATAGGCCTGTTTTTTTGAATTTTACTCTTGTGACAACAAAACTAGCCAGTTCTGAGGATATACCCTATATCGTACAAACGTTAGGGGATCAGTGAGAGAGATAACGCCGTTGTGCAAACTTCATCTGTATTTGTTTTATGTGTCAGATAAATACCTCATATAATGAGGTTTATAAATGTGAGTGTGAGGTATTAAATATTTTTTATAATTTGTGATTTTAATAAACGGAATACACTATTTGCTTCCTTATGAGAACGGCGAGATCACACAGTGACCAGGCTGAGAAGTAAAAGGACTGACATCATTATCTAAACAAGTCCCTGTCAAGAGCAAATACAATGCGGATACATCAGATACGTCTAACACTTACCTCATATTGATTGAGGTAGCATAAAGTAAGTGGACACTCAAAAGGGGATTAACTTAGAGGATCTACACACATCTACTTAAAGGAAAACTATCTCTGTTAGACTATACACAGTACCAGACAGAGGCATTACGGCAACTTAGTGATGAGTCCACTTATTGCAAACTAACATTTAACTTGACCAACATGTTTAAATCACAGGTGGATACATTTATTACTTTAGCCTTGGATGCTAATTATATTGATGAAAATATATTTCACTATCTGACAGTAGGTAACCAAATTTGCCTGATATTATATTTGTTATCCAAAATACATAAATGTTTGAGTAATCCTCCCGGGCGTCTGATTGTTTCCGCCAGGGGATCACTGTTTCAACCCCTGGCCGAATATATTGATTATTTTATACAGCCCGTTGTCCAGTCTACCTCCTCCTATCTCCGAGATTCATCGGAACTAATTTCTCAACTTATTAGTCTTAATGATATACGATCATCTGACAATGGATGTTGTCAACCTGTATACCATTATTACACACACACATGGACTTGAGATAGTCAGACAAATTTGAATTGATAATGTTCATTATACCGATGATCTGATCTGAAGCATAGTCGCAACAAGATCAGAGGACAACGCTGCCGGAGGCTCCACTCTGGTAGTACTTCAGTCTTACTGGCTACAAATCCGAAAACCCGTAGCAGCCAATAATGCCACACATTGCAGAAATGCTAAAACTGGCTAGGTAAGCAACACCTCCCACGCACTTCACCACCCTGACCTGAATAAAGTTAGTGGCTCCACAAATTCCCTCAGCACCACGCTAAGAACCCTTTCAGTAACGGGACATTTGCAGGCAACAGATAGAGAAACAGGTGAAGCGGAAGTTAAGCAGTGACATCGCCATCTTGGCTGCTTTCACTACGCAGCTCTTAAAAAGAAAGACAAAGAGCACAAAACCTACAAAAATCTGCTATGCAATTTTACCCCTTGCAAAGCTTAAACGGGTTAAACAAGACCCATACATCACCTCACACAGGAACGCTAAATCAGCTCAAATCACCAATTTTAACAGAGCTGCTACCCTCCTTACATAACACTTTCACAAAAACGGTCCAAACTCCTCACCCAGAGCTTAACCAATGTAAAATTTCAGACTAGTGATTTTGCTATCAGTAATTGATGTATTTCTTACCACAGGAAGTTCTTCTTAGAACAAAATAAAATGTTCATTTCTTAGCCTCTGAGGATGACGGTGCAGATTTTATAAATTGCAGAATGGGTAGAGTCACAATCCCTGGGTGTTGGGGTTACAAGCTCCTACAAAACCAAGTGCACAAGCTGATTGGAATTTTTGCCTCAGTAACACCACCCATTGCAATGAAAGGCAAAACTCAATCAGTAAAAGACTGTCTATCAAAGACTCAAGCCAAAAAAACCCCCATTGTGGGTGAGAATACTGCATCTATGGAGCTCGGCGATCCGAAATCAAGCACAAAGACTGTAGTCTCTGACCAATTACCACTTGTTCCAAGTGACTTTAACCGACAGATAAAAGAGATATTCCAAACAGATTAAAAGTCAGCAGTTAAAGAATTAAGAAGCAATATCTTGGAAATCAGAAATAGGAATGCAGAACAGGAGGACAAAGTTGATGAAATTGTAGGAGTACTTCCTTGCATAGATAACACACTTCAGGAACAAAATGTGAAAATCCTAGGGTTAGGATGAGCCAGAACTGGAGCGGCAACAAAGGCAGTCTTAAGACTATCAAAGGCCTTAATGGCAGTAGGTGACCAATGGAGTGGATCATTCTCTTTACAGGTCATGTCTGTGATAGGTTTGACCAAGGAAGAAAAGTTTCTATAGTAATTGGCGAACCCCCAAAAAAACGTTGAATAGACCGAAGACCAACTGGGCGAGGCCACTGCAGAACTGCAGAGAACCCTGCAATGGAGATAACATAACCTAGGAAGGTTACTTGAGTCTGATAGAACTCACATTTCTCGAGTTTACAAAACAGGCCGTTCGCACGTAGTGTCTGAAGAACCCATGTAACATCAGAATGATGAACCTCAAGTGTGGGTGAGTGTATGAGGATGTCGTCTAAGTAGGACATCATTAATAAATTCTTGAAAAACAGCAGGAGCATTACATAGGCCAAAGGGCATTACAAGATACTCATAATGCCCGCTCCTGGTGTTAAATGCTGTTTTCCATTTGTGGGCCTCCTTAATCCTAACGAGATTGTACACTCCTCTCAAATCAAGTTTAGTAAAGACCGTAGCTCCCTTGAGGCAGTCAAAGAGTTCCGTAATATGCGGAATATGGTAAGCATTCTTAATGGTAAGACGATTAAGACCCCTATAATTGATACATGGTCTTAACTCTTTTTCTTCACAAAGAAGAAGAGAGCCCCTGCAGGAGAGCAGGATTTGCGGATCATCCCCCGCAACAGAGCATCGGCAACATACTCCTCCATAGCACAATTCTCTGCAACAGAAAGAAGGTACACCCGGCCCGAGGAGGAATGGCTTTGGGTTGCAGGTCTATGGCACAATTTTAAGACCGGTGAGGAGGCAATGTACCGGCAAACATGTCTAGGAACTCTCTGTACTCCTCTGGCAATTGAGATACCGAAGAAGTGCACAAGACTTTAACTGGTTTCCGAAGACAAGTGGAAATACATTGTGGGGACCACGACAAAATTTCGGACCTGCGCCAGTCGAGACTGGGATTGTGCTTTTGGAGCCAGGGATAACACAGAACAACCAGAAAATGTGGAGAGTTTATCACCTGGAACTGGAGGGTTTCAAAATGGAGAGCCCCAACAGCCATGGACAACGGAGCAGTTTTGTGAGTATCAAATGCTGGCTGAAGGGGCCTGCCATCAATTGTCTCAATAGCAAGCGGAACGGACCAAGGCAAAACAGGAATGGAGTGCTTTGATACAAAAGCACTGTCAATGAAATAGCCCGCAGACCAAGAGGAGTCCACCCAGGAAAGGACAACCGTGACCAAAGGTTTCTCCTTAAGCGGTTCCGGGGATGAGGATAAACCACCCAAGGTCTGCCCCCGACAGGACCTTAGATGTGAGCATTTCCCAGCCATGTAGGACAAGACTTCAAAAGGTGACCCTGTAACCCACAATAGAGGCAGAGCCCCTCCCTCCTCCTAAAGGCCCTCTCCGCCGCAGAGAGACGCGTGAATCCCAGCTACATTGGCTCAGCAGTACCTGGTGACTCGGGACCAGGAGGCATGGGTGGAGAGGGAGGCATGGGTGGGAATGAACACGTAGGAGACAACGGAACAGGAGGCTTCCGCAAGCACTCCTTGAAAGAGGGCCTCTCTCTGAGTCTGATGTCAATTAGGAACAAAAAAGACACCAATGCCTCGAGATCCTCTGGTAAATCTCTGGCAGCAACTTCGTCTTTAATTGCATCAGAGAGCCCATGAAAGAAGGCAGCAACAAGGACTTCATTGTTCCAACCTACCTCTGCGGCAAGCGTACAGAACTCAATAGCATACTGAGCAACAGATCTTGTACCTTGCTGAATGGACATGAGTCGTTTAGCAGCAGAGGAGGAGCGAGCCGGAACATCAAATACCCTTCAAATGGAGGTCACAAATTCAGGGTAATTTGAAATCACAGGTTTATTAGTCTCCCACAAGGGATTAGCCCAGGCAAGAGCTGTGTCAGAGAGTAACGAGATGAGAAATCCCACCTTAGCTCTGTCAGAGGGAAACGCCTAAGGTAACATCTCAAAGTAAATGCCCACCTGGTTCAAAAACCCTCTGCACTGAATAGAATCGCCTCCATATCGCTGAGGTAGAGATGCAGAACCAGACATGCTCCTGGTAGGCATAGGTGCAGCAGCGGAAACAGGAGCAGCCATAACTTGCAGGACACTTTGGTCAAAATGTGCAGTGCGAGTCAGCAGGGTTTGCAGGTCTAGTGCAAAGTGATCCAAGCGGTGATTCTGTACATCCATCCTGGAAATGATGGCAGGTAAAGGTGGATAATTAGCACCATCAAGATTCATGGCCTTGCGTAATGTCAGGGTGCCAGGAATCAGACTGAGAAGAAAAGTGAAAAAATAATCACACCTTTATTAATAGCAAAAAATAATAAAAAGTCCACAAGTCAAATAACAAGCCAGGATTCAAAACCAGAGCTGGTAGTCAGATGAGCCGAGTCAGTAGCCAAAGCGAATAGTCAAACAAGCTGGAATAAGGAATAAGGAAAACAGCAGAGTCAGGAACAAGTCAGGGATCAGGAACCAGGAAGGATGTCAGGCAGCCAGGCAATACACAGGAACTCTCACAAACAGACAACGCAAAAGACAACGCAAAGGCAAAGCATACTTAACAGAGGCCCTTTAAATAATAACTGATGACATCACAATTCTGAGACTGCATCCTGTCTCACATGGATGATGCACACCAGTCTGGCCATAAAAGGAAGTGCAGGAAATGAGCAGCATCCCCCACAATGCACCATAGTCAGGAAGAGAGATGAGTAAAATGGCTGCCAGCAGCACATGGCAAACACAACAGGGAAAAAAACCTGACAGAAACGAGGAAAACCCAACATGTGGAATTTGAAACGCACAGAGAAGAGAACTTAAACCCATAACAGCCATCTTGATGAAGGCACAAATAAAATACAGATGGGCCTTCCGTTCAGGCTGGTGTTCATCATCAATAAAAGCACCTACTCATGCACCAACTTGGAAGAAGGGTTTGAACTTGAGCGGAGGCTCAATCTTCAAGGAACGGAAGAAAGTCAACTACAGCCCCTTCCCCAGAGATCTCCTAAAAAAAACAGTCCAGCGCCTATGGAATAGGGTTACCAGGGACTGCTTCTCAGCAAAGCCTACTTAAGAGTTCATTATCCACTTGATTGAGCATATTGTTGGGGCAAGAGACCAGTTTCCAAACTGGTTTTATGGTCTTCTTTTTGCCACGATAACCTCCACTATGGTATGGTGGGGCCTTTGGGGTAATGGGATAGATCCATATCGCTGCTTTATCACATTGTTGCCTTATAATTTCCCTTGACAAAATTTACGTTTGTATGGAACTTTATAACATTAGAACATACAATACAATAGTTAGCCATGATAGTCTTCTAAAAAATGTGCGAGAAATTAACTTCATGAGATAAAACTCATTACTTTCTGACAGGAAATAGGTGAATATCCATTCAAATTGTTCTAGCTTCATGATGTTTATTATGTTTAAATGTTATTGTTATTACTGTATGCTATAAAGTTTACTACATTTTAATGTTGTTACCGCTATTATAAGCTGATAGAATATCCCTTAAGAATAGATCCCTGGGACTTTGAGAGGCCTACTTCTCACACTACCTGTGAATCAATCGAATCTTGGGATCTCATGTACAGGTTATACACTACTTTGCTATTAATCAGGGTTTCTGTGGTAGTCCTGCACAAAGATAACCGTTAATCCCCCCCCCCCCCCAAAAGGAGCTTATGGGACCCACACTACTTCACTAGAACGTACACTGAAACTCTTTATGAAAATGGTCCTTTGCAGAGCCTGTGGCTCTTAAAAGTCCCAAAGTTAATTACCTTTGCCTGCAGGAGTGGGAGGTAGGTGGGGAAGGGGGAAAAAAAAGAAAAAAAGGTTGTAAGTGATGATCCTTCCCCATGTTCTTGCCCTTACAAATTGCCTAGCCTGCAATAGGTAGCTATGTAGTTGTTGTTTAATCCGCATCGTCGATTCAGATCGGTTTAATTAAAATGTTTGAGTATCCCACACAGATGCTTATGTTCTTCCCTGTTACCTTCCTTTTTTCTAATATACCTTCTTTCCCCTTGGCTCTACTTTCTTTTCTTCTGGTCGCCCATGGATTGTCTAGGGACTTGATACACAAACAGTTTTTTTTTCACACTGTATGCTGATTACCTTAAAGAGAGGAGACAAACCCCTTATAGGAAAGAGTATATCTTAACTGTAAGTAGCTTGCCTGTTGTCTTACTTTTGCACACATCTACCCAAACGCATAATGTTGTCGACTAAAATCTTATCACATAATGTTAGAGGCTTACACACTCACATAAAGAGAAAAAAAGCTATTATTGACTATAAGGCTCATAAGGCACAAATTCTCATGCCACAGGAGACCCATTTTACCTCACAACAAACACCAAAATATTGGGATAGAGCCTTCCCAATACAATATCATGCTACATGGAAACAAAAGATAGGATGTTTATCTATTATCTTACATTCGTCCCTTAACTTCCAGGAAGAAGAGGTAATTAGAGATCCCGAGGGGAGGTTCATCATATTAAGAGGTAAAATACAGGGTAATTCATTAATACTAGCAAACATTTATGCCCCAAATGAAAATCAGGCACATTTTCTAGATAAAATTAGCAAGTTACTAACCACTTAGAAGCAATATAAAATAATTTTAGCTGGAGACTTCAATCTTACGCTAAACGATAGGATAGATAGATCATCTACACCTAGACGTCCTTCTAAAAGAATTCTAGGCGATTTATTGATGGACCACAATTTATTAGATAGTTGGAGAACATTTAATAGTGGAGTCAGGAACTACACCTATTACTCTGCAGCCCATAACTCGCACTCACGGATCGATTATATTCTTATTAGCCAGATCCTTCAACCCCTAGTGACTGATACGGATATAATCCAAAGTGCATGGTCAGACCATGCAATGGTAGAGACTTCTCTATTGAGAAATGATCAGGTATGCCAGAGATTGTTGTTACACATCAAGAATTTCTGGGAAGATAATGTTGATTTTACCAGGAATCCGCTATATGTCTGGGGGGCCTTTAAGGCTTACCTGAGAGGTATCCTAATCCAAGAGAAAGCTAGAACAATCTTAATCCAACAAAAAAAACAAGAACTAGAAGAACAAAATATAAAACACACCCAGAGCAGTTCTGCCAAAGTTACAAATAAACTTAAACAAAAAGAAGAAATTGACAAAATACTAGAGGAGGAAGCCTTGCCTTACGAGTATTAGATGCTCAATATTTCATATACGCTAATAAACCAGATTGTATGTTAGCTAACAAGATAAAAAACATAGTCAGGACTTCCTCTATACTTCAGCTTCAAACCCCAGATTTTTACCAAAAATTGTACCACCTCAAGCTAGAGCAGACAAACCATCAAACTACACAAATCGATTCCTTCCTGGAGGTTAAATCCAGAAGATTTAGAGGACCTCAGTTCTGCAATTACAGCCCAAGAAATATCCCTAGCCATTAAAAACATCAAAAGTTCCAAAGCTCCAGGCCCAGATGGTTTTTCAGGCTGTTTTGATAAGAAATTCCAAATGGAGTTGTTACCACAGCTAACCTCTTCTTTTAATCATCTATTATTTTTATTTTTTTATTATTCAGCATAAAAATAAATAACAATCCACATAAAAATTGTGACTCGTATCAGTACACGATATTCATACTGTAACATGACATACTTAGCAAGATAACATAAAATCATCCTCAATTTTCAATAAAGCATATTCATACAGAAATGTCACATAAATTATACTTTTCGTCAGTCAATATGCTTAAAGTCATCTATAGAAATCATCAAATAATATGCAATAACCCCCAACAAAGAAAAGACATCCATAAAAACCTATCCAGCAACTTATACATTACTTCATATATGGATATCGATATTTAACCCACATAATTTCTGATACCATGTTTCATTACTGATACCTATTGATTCTTGTTCCCAGTTAGCTCCTGTCTCTTCTATCTAATCATATAGTCTACTTGCGGAAAAAGAACTCTATAAACTATTTTCGGACCAATTTGGATTGCCATTTCTAAATCACAAAGTCAGACGTTCTAACCCTAAGAAGGAGAAAAAAAGAAGGGAAGAAAAGAGAAAAGAAGGCGGGAAAAAGAAAAAAGAGGGCCAGCGGGAGAGAAAAAAACCCCCAAAAAAACCATAAACAAAAACAAAAAAAAAAAAAAAATGGGAACCCTCCGGATCCGTGGAGCTCGACCTTAGGAGCGGTAGTTCATAACTTTATGGGATATCTCTGTAATTTCTTATCCAGGAGTCGGGAAATACTTGTAGCAAGACTAGTTCAGCAAAGCTGATAGAAGAGACAAATGGAGACAGAATCCGTCGCTGTAGTTGTATTGAATAAGTCTTAATAGTGGGTGCCCATTCTAGCAAAAAAATCTTGATTTTTTTTCTCTGAAGCCTGTGATAGATGAAAGGATTCATATATAATTTGGGATTGTATCCCTTTAAGAATTACCCCTAGGCTGGGTGGCCTCTTGACAATCCAGGATTTGAAAATATTGTATCTAACAATTAATATAATGGTATTCAAAATCCGAGTTTTTAGATCTGACATGGGATTAAGTATCAAGCATATTATATCTTCCAGAGAGAAGGAGTAAGCCCCATTATATTGCCTATTAAACCAAAACTGAACTTTCTGCCAAAGTTGTTTTATTTTGGGGCAGTGCCATAACATGTGCATAAGGTCTGCTTTGCGATATGAACACCGCGGGCAATCAGCCTTTTTAAGAGGATAAAATTTCGCTAACCAGGAGGGAGATAAATAAAATTTATTCATTCATTTGAGATGAGATTCTTTCCAGCTTACCGAGAAAGGGTAATTAGCTACCAACTCAAGGCTGCCAGAAATCTTCTCTTGATCCATTGTAGAGATACAATTTATCCAAGAATTAACCAATTTTTCGCTCAGCAATATGCCCTGTTTGGTAAGCATTATATCGTAGATTAAAGAAATCGATATGTCTCCGGCTATAAATTTTTCGATACAGATCTTGACCTCGGACCACTCAGACCTAATTGAAGAATACCAACTTTGGGAGCTAACATAATGACGGACCTGGAAATAGGCGAATTGATTCCCCGTGCCTAGCGAGTATTTTGAGACAATAGTTTCCCAAGAAAGAATCTGACATTGATCGTTCAATAACTGATAAATATCCTTAAGGCCTCTGTCCTGCCACACTAAGAATACTTTTTGGTCTATTCCAGGCATAAAAAGCGGGTTACCCCTAATAGGTAGAAAGTCTGAAAAAAAAGGATTCAATTCTAATATCGAACAGAACTTTTGCCATGCGTAAATCGGGTTTTTGAAAGATTGTAGTATAGAGACTTTTTGTGGAAGTTCTTGTATCGGGCAGTGTAGAAGAGCCTTCAGAGACCATGGATTAATCAGTCGGGATTCAAAATCAAAAGAGGTAACCCTATTCGAATGAGCTATCCAATCTATAGCTATTTTAAGTAGTGTTGCGATATTGTAAAGTCTGATATTAGGAAAAGCTAGACCAGCATTAGAAAATTTTTGTGACAATTTTTCCAATGATATACGTGGTTTTTTAGCTTTCCAAATTAACTTGGAAAACCAGGAATTCAATCTGCGTACATCTTTGTTTGTTAAAATTAATGGCAGATTTTGTATAGGATATAGAATCCGTGGGAAGATTATAGTTTTGATCAAATTGACAGACGCAGATATGGATAAACGAAAAGCCTTCCAAAGCTCAAGATCTTCTTTGATCTTCTGAAAGAGTGCACCAAAATTCGCTGAATACCAGTATTTAGGATTTTTATGAATCTCCAGCCCCAGATATTTAATGGCTGAAACCGTACGAAACATTAAATTAGTTTGTCGATTAGTATATTTGCCTAGCCACATAAATTCACTTTTATCCAGGTTAGCCTTGTATCCCGCAAAGGAGCTAAATTCCTCCAATGTGTTTATGACCTTGGGGATTGTATCTCTGGTATTTTGTAAACATATTAGTATGTCATCCGCGTAAAGTAAGACTTTCAAGTTTGGGTCTAAATCTGGTATCCCCGGCAAAATTTCTCTCAATCTAGTTGCTAGCGGTTCAAGAGCGATATTGAACAAGAGAGGTGAGAGAGGGCAGCCCTGTCTTGTTCCTCTCTCTAGAGTAATCTTAGGAGAAAACATCCGATTAACCAGCAGAAAGGATTCTGGCTTCCAGTGAATTTTCTGAATAAAGTGTAAAAAATTTCTGCAAAGCCAAATTTGTCTAAGGTTTTAAATAAATGAGTCCAAGCAATGCTGTCAAAAGCCTTGACTGCATCCAAAGTGAGAACTGCATTGTCATTTAAATTAATTCTGTCTTTGAACTGATCACTATTCCAAATATAGTCTACCAAAGTATTTAATCTCCTAATGTTCTTAGTGGGGTTTCGGGCGGTCATAAATCCGACCTGATCGGGATGTATAAGTTTGTCCAAGCACCCTGCAAGTCTACAAGCAATGATAGAGGTTAAAATCTTATAATCCGCGTTAAGGACTGAAATTGACCTGTATGAGGCTGGATCTTCTGGGTTCTTCCCTTTTTTCAGTATTAGTGATATATTTGCTGCAGCGAAAAGACTTGAAATTGGTTTGTCAGTAACATAATAACTGTTAAACAATTTCTCTAAAATTGGAGTTATTTCTACCGCTAGACTTTTATAAAACTCCGCAGGAAACCCATCAGGGCCAGCGGCTTTGTTCAATTTGGAAGAATTAATGGCTCTTAATATTTCTTCAGCAGTGATCGGAGCATTCAGAGATTCTAATTCTTCCTTCTGTATCTTGGGTAGAGTGACCTTCTCCCAAAAATTTTCTTGGTTAATGAAATTGCATTCCTGCTTGGAATATAATAGCTTGTAATACTTAAAAAAGACTCAACATATCTCTTCTGTATTGGTATATCTAGAGTTTCCTTCCTTAACACTAGAGATAAAGTTCTTCCTTTTCCTAGCTTTAACCAGTCTAGCTAAATTTTTAGCTGAGCTACCGTGAAAGCTCCTGAAATATAGATTGGTTTTAGCCTCTTCTTCTAGGTGTTTTTGAGCTAAGAATATGTCCCTCTCTTTTCTAAGAGCTATATACTTATTCCAGTTACTATTGGAGCGGTCTCCATAATATTTTTTATAGGCTTTTTTAACCTGGTTAGTAAGTTGCAGGTCTCGGGCATGTTGTTTCTTATTTTTAATATCTAGAAATGACATGATTTCACCACGTAGGACCGCTTTTGATGCCTCCCAAAAGGTTTTAATCTTATGAAAATAAGAAATATTACGTGTACTGTAATCCTTCCAAGACTGTTTTAGCCATTGACAAAATCTGGGATTATTATAAAGATAACATGGATAATAAAAGGTCCTAGGCCTTTTGAATTTACTGCTGTCGTGGCATTTCAATGTTAAAGATATGATTGAGTGGTCCGAGGTCACAATCTCCCCAATTCCAGCCTCTATTTTACCGATCGAAAGTGATTCGGCAATTAAAAATAAGTCTATCCTAGCAAATGTCCTATGTGCTTTAGATTCACATGTGAAGCTCAATAGATCCGGATTAAGGCGTCGCCATATCTCAGTGAGATGTAATTTATGACAAAATCTAGTAAAATATTTAGAGCTTCTCCTGGTCTCTGGAAGGTTCTTCTATGAGAATCTATCTAATTCTGGGCACATGGCCATATTAAAATCTCCACCTAATATGAGGTTCTCTTTTATATAAGGAAAAAGTTTAACTTTAACATTCTCCCAAAAATCACTACAGAATTTGTTTGGGCCATACACATTACAAAGAACATATTTAGTATTATTAATAATAATTTGTAATAAAATAAACCTGGCGGTAGCATCCGTCTCCACTTGTATGATCTTATAATCCAGAGATTTGCTGATCAATATTGCCACGCCACATTTTCTCCTGCTTGAAGAAGAGGCAATTACTTCTCCCACCCATTTTATCTTAAGCTTGGTGACTTCCTGTTCTGTAAAATGAGTCTCTTGAATAAAAGCAATATCTGGTTTTTGTTTCGCCAATAACTTAATAATTACTTACGTTTCATAGGAGAGACAATCCCTCCTACATTCCAAGATAAAAATTTAATATCCACTACCGACTCTTAATGAAACAAACAAAAAAAAGATTCCTCTTGCGGACCCGGAGGGGGGAAATCTATAAGGAGCAGATAAAATAAGAAGAGAAGGATGAGGAGGGAGAAAGAGGGAGAGAGAAAAAAAAAAAAAAAGGAAACCTTTGAAAAATATCAGAACAGAAATCCCTAACTCTTCTAAACATGCATTCCTCCAAAAGAGATAAAGGACTTTAGGATCTAACTCACCCTTCATTTTATAGGGGACAAAAGTAAACCTTAAATAGCTGAGCAGTCAGCTATTTATCATTTATGAATTTTTTTACCTCCCCGGCCTCTCGATAGATTTTTCTGGCACCGTCCTGCTCAACAATTATACTAGCAGGATATACCATCCATGCATTATAGCCTTTATTAATAAGTTGCGAGCAGAGCGGTGCCATTATCTTTCTTTTTGAGGAGGTTTCTACTGAATAATCTTGGAATAATAAAATTCTATTATTTCCAAACAAGAGTGGTTCACTTCTTTTTTTGAATAATCTCAAATATTCAACCTTGTCTTGGTAATTCAGAATTCTAAAGATGCACATTCTATTTAGGTGAGATCCCCCAGGCTGAATATTTTTAGAGCCCGTTCTATGGGCTCTCTCTATGACAATGGGAAGCCTCTGCTGGGGAAAACCTAAGGCCTGGGGCAATGTATAAGAAGTAAAATGATATAAATCCTGGAATTCCGGGGTCTCGGGGAGGCCAATAATTCGAATATTATTGCGTCTGGAACGATCTTCCAGGTCGTCCAGATGCAATTGCAGATTGGCAATTTTAGAGTTCTGTTTAGTTATAATGTCATCTTGGACTTTGGCTTGATCTTCTAACTCAGAGACTCTATTCTCCATTTCTAGCATTCTATTGGAGAATTGTTTGACCTCCACAGAAAGGTTAGATATTACCGTTGAAATCGTGCCCAGTTCAGCCTTTATTATCTCAAACTGTGGGGTAAATAAATCAGTTAAATGAGTGATCAGCATCTGAGTGTCATTTATATTAGGTAATGTCTCACTAGAGCTATTTAAACTGGGGTCGCCCAGCTTAGCTTTTTTGTCTTTGCCTTTAACGGGCATTCTGGGCTAAGAAGATTTAGCTTGAGTGACAAATCTTTCCATATAAAGAAAGAAAGTGATAGAAAATATATAGTGAAAAGAGGGGAGCTATAAGGGGGCACTCCAAGTCTGCTGGTTCCTAAGTTCGATCTAATTTCCTACCCTCCTGATTCTCCTGGGCGTGTTTAATAAACAAACAAAAAATTAAGTGTGGTGAAAGAAGAGAGAAAAAGAGAAAAAAGAAAAAGAAAAAAAAAAAAAAAAATTTGATTAGATTTGGATCTAGTGAAAAATAGAAGTGCTCGAATGTGCTTCTCTCCTTGCTATAGAGAGTGGTGTGAATGTAAAAGTGGAAGTTGTACTACTTCCTGTAGTGAAATGTGAAAATAAGTGTCAATACACAAAAAAAAAAAAAAGAAAGACCTAAATTGGTCTAGTGAAAAATAAGAGTGCTTGAATGTGCTTCTCTCCTATCTGCAGAGAGGAGTGTGAATGTAAAAGTGGCAGTTATACTACTTCCTAAAGTGAAATGTGAAAATATGTGTCTACACACAAAAGAAGAAAAAAATAAATAAGCTCTATAACACCTGAGAGGCAAAAAATAACTTCTCTGCTTTAGTGAGAGAAAAAAATATTGCATGAAATTCTGATATCCCTATACAGAGTAGAAAGACCACAGTTATCAAAAATGCTTTGTGACCACTATAATGACCAGTTCCTGTGTAGGATACTAATATCTAATAAGTGTCTAAGAGAAAAACCAGCTAATTTCGATGATAATTTTTAAACTTTTCACACTCTCCACTTTTCTTTGCCTAGATAATCATTTATTTATTTATTTTTTTATTTCTTTGTCGTCCCCCCCCCCCGTTCTCTTAGACACAGAGAGCTACTTATCAAAACACCCGGGGATAATTACTTACAGCTGTAGGGTTACGTGACAAATATATATATAAAGGGTTACGTGACAAATAACGTTTTGTTCTAAATAGCAGCCCTGTTTACCTCATCAGGATTTAAGGGTAGGTATATTTAAATGAGATAAACCATTTAACATGCTAGTTCACTCACTAGCCGATCCTAAACCAAGAAAAGTACAATAAAAAAAAATCATAATATAGCAAAGCGTAAAAAAAAAAAAATTAATAGCTATACAGATTCCTAGATTACAGCTCTTATCCACAGCAGATAGAATTATTGCAGGAGATAACAATAAACCATTTCTCCTAACCTAGTGGAGTACAAAACATAATACACTCTCTTTTTCATGAATTGGATACATATATAGCTTGTATTGTAATACATGGATTTTGTTCTGTCCTTTTAGGGTATTAAGCTGCCAGTATTCTTATGGGGCTTTGTAACGAGCTTTTATCTGTTAGTCCCCATTATATTAGTATGAAATGTCAAGCAAGCAGTTTTTTTTTCCTGCTGTCCTGGAGAAGAGACAAGGACACCTTTATATAATATCAATGAGAATCCTAGTGTCTGTTAATTCACCAGCTCAAGAAGAGGCTAACAACATGTAAAGCACTGCAATAACACACAGGGCGAGGGCAGAATCAGTCAGTTTAGAGGGAACACTTATCAATGTCAGGTTTTAAGCCTGAATCTTACCACTGCAGCCTCAAGATATGTCTGGGAAGGAATATCCAAATGTCCCAATTGCAGATCCCCCTTGTCCTGGCTGTGTGTCAGAATATTCTCCTCTCACCGTAAATCTCCAGCTACATACGGCCAGCCCTGCAACCAGCAAGAAATCTGAAGCTACTGGAGATCCTGAGCTGTTTGAAAAAGGTAAGTCTCGGAATGTTGGGACCAGCCTATACCTTAGAGATCTTCTCTGTGCCTTGATATAATCCGGCTTCCTTGCTTGTTACACCTTAGGGCACAGCTGATTTTAGGGCAGCTCCTGTATCACGCCCCGGCCAGCACCTGTGTTAGCTAAATCTCCACTGATTAAGTCTTGTCTCCGGACACCGCTACTCCCCTGAGCGGTTAGTTTGCAAGCTCTTGTCTGGTTCCGGCTGCTACAGATCACCGCGCCGCCTCCAACAGATCCGCTGCCTCAACCCCAGGCTACTCCACTTCTCTCTCCCAGTGCAGCCGGATAGCTGAACACATGCCCCGCCAGACGTTGTCTGCGCCTGGTCCCGAGAGGCCTCCTCACCGCAACTGCCTCACTCACCGACCAAAGCCTGCAATCCCCAGGCAGCGACCGGCAGGATATCCACTGCTTTCCCTCTGTCTTCAGCCCCTGCAGGGTATGGATATTTTCAAGAAGGTGAATATTTCTTTTCCCTTTTCCTCCCAATTGGCTTAAGGGTAATTATCCTTTTTCAGTATTAAAATTTCCAGCGAAAGGATCGCTTAGCTATATCAGCTATTGGAGACTCCAAACTCGGGCGGGCCGAAGCCTCGCAGAGCGCCACACACCAATCCCAGGTAGCTCTCCCGGGCAAGTGGCTAGGAGCGGGGAGACGGTAGAATAGTGTTCTCTCTCAACACCTGTGTGCAGCAGGTAGTCTGCACAGTTCCTCCCCCAACGGAAGTCTCTCCGTGTTTATTGCTAATCTACAGTGCCACCTAGTCCTCTTCTTTTAATCATATTCTACAGGGTGGATATATACCACCTGAGTTACTAGAAGCTAGAATTAGCGTTGTCCCTAAGCCAGGAAAGAGTAAATTTCATTGTGGAAATTACAGACCTATCTCCTTGATTAATCAAGATCTAAAGCTGTTTACCAAGATACTAACAAACAGGCTGAACCCGCACATGACAAAGCTAATCTCTTGTGACCAGGAAGTATTTATTAAAGATCGAGAAGCCCCTGACAATGTCAGAAAAGTAATAGATCTGGTCAGTGGCGTCACTAGGGGGGTGCGGGTGGTGCAAGCCATACCCTGGTGACACCCTCCAGGGGACGACACCACCAGAATTTTTTTTTTAATTTTATTGAAATTCAAAGAAATACAATGTAGAAATGCAAAGATTTTTTTTTATTAGAGGGGCCAGCATTTGTGAACATTAGTGGGACTGGGGAAGTTTTAGACACACTTAATTTTTTTGCCCCTTGAGCCAGCGCTGCAATTTCCCCAAAAAGTTTTCCCGGCTGCTTTTGCTTGTTTGTACTTTGCTCCTCCCCTGTCCAATTTCACTATGAATGTTGTGGGCATGCCGTGGGGCTTGTGAAATTGTGCTGCTAGACTAAACCTGCCTGCCTATCTGTGCTCATTGCTCAGTGACGTGTGGAGCAGTGGAGTCACTTACTGCTGTGCTGTCTCTCGAAACGGGAACCAGGAAATCATGAGGGGGATGCCTGGCACCTGACCGCTTGACTGTCTGACACTGTCTCTAAAGTGAAGGAGCCAGGTATGATGCCCACCAGACCGGTTACGTTAACGGTTATGGTACACTAAGTGCACACTGAAAAGGTAGGAGGGGAGGGTGGGCGGGGGCCTGGAGGTGGGCAGAGTGCAGAGGTGATTGGCCATAAGAAGTGGTAGGCATGCGGCCCAGGGCTGTGAACTGACAGACTTGGAACAGAGTCAGAGAGAAAAATTTACATAGCTTGCGTGCCTAAACCTTTTCTTTAGTGATTTATTTTTAGAGTACACTGTTTATCTTTCATTTGATGCTCTGCTGAGCCAGGGGGCAGCTCTAGGCATGTGCTTTATAATTAATGCAGTGCAGTTTACATATTTTGTATGTGTGTGTCTGAGTTTTTGTGTGTGTGTGTCTGACTGTTTCTGTGTGTGTGCCCGAGTGTTTCTGTATGTGTGTCTGAGTGTTTTTGTGTGTGTGTCTAAGTGTGTGTGTGCCTGAGTGTTTTTGTGTGCGTGTGTCATTGTGTTTGTGTGTGTCTGAGTGTTTTTGTGTGTGCATCTGAGTGTGTTTTTAAGTGTGTCTGAGTGTGTGTGTGTGTGTGTGTCTGAGTGTTTGTATGTGTGTGTGCCTGTGCTTTTGTGTTTGTGTGTGTCTGCTTTTTGGGGGGTGGGGGAGGGTGACACCAAAACTTACCGCACTGGGTAACACCAACCCTAGTGACGCCACTGGATCTGGTTGATTATGCCATGAATAAAAAATTGCCTTCTCTGTTCCTCTCTTTGGATGCAGAGGAGGCATTTGATAGAGTACATTGGCACTATATGTTCTCCACAATGAGTCACTTCGGGATTGAAGGTCATTTTTTAAAAGCCATAAAGACCATCTACACACATCCCACTGCATTTCTAAAGGTAGCGGGATATCAATTGCAAAGAATAAAAATACATAATGGTACAAGACAAGGGTGCCCACTTTCCCCACTATTCCCCACTATTGTTTGCCTTATGCAGAGAAACATTGGCGGCACGTATTAGGAAGAACCACGATATCTCAGGCATTAAAGAAGGAAACACTATGCATAAACTCTCTCTATTTGCTGATGATGTTATTCTAACTATCACAAAGCCAATGATCTCCCTTCCTCCTTTGTACGAGCTATTATCTAAATTTGGCGCCCTTTCGGGCTATAAAATAAATAACAATAAATGCGAAGCATTAGACATACATATACCCGAGCACACAAACAAAATACTGGAGATTAACTTTAATTTCAAGTGGGCAGCAGAAGCAATACAATACTTAGGAGTATTTATCCCTAAACAACTTGACAAATTATACCAGCCTAATTATGTCCCCATGTATTCCTTCCTTAAAAAAGAAATGAAAAAAAAATGGTCGTCTTACAAGATCTCATTCTATGGGAAAATAGTAAGTAGTAAGATTGCCATTCTACCCAAATTGTTGTACCTTTTTAGGTCTCTACCCATAGGAGTTCGGAAAACAGATCTACAGGACCTACAGAAACATCTCTGGGGCTTTATATGGTCCTATAAACTTGCAAGAATAAATAAGAAAACAATGTTAAAGAGCAGAAGTCGGGGGGGGGGGGGGTGGGAATACCAGACCTCATAGCATATTTTCAAGCAGCAAGAATGGCACAAACTGCTTTATGGAATCATCTGGCATGGGTTCAACTACAGGGAGTGCAGAATTATTAGGCAAGTTGTATTTTTGAGGATTAATTTTATTATTGAACAACAACCATGTTCTCAATGAACCCAAAATCTCATTAATATCAAAGCTGAATAGTTTTGGAAGTAGTTTTTAGTTTGTTTTTAGTTATAGCTATTTTAGGGGGATATCTATGTGTGCAGGTGACTATTACTGTGCATAATTATTAGGCAACTTAACAAAAAACAAATATATACCCATTTCAATTATTTATTTTTACCAGTGAAACCAATATAACATCTCAACATTCACATTCGGGCCCATCAAGACTCACTCTCATTTCATCAGTCCATAAAACCTTAGAAAAATCAGTCTTGAGATATTTCTTGGCCCAGTCTTGACGTTTCAGCTTGTGTGTCTTGTTCAGTGGTGGTCGTCTTTCAGCCTTTCTTACCTTGGCCATGTCTCTGAGTATTGCACACCTTGTGCTTTTGGGCACTCCAGTGATGTTGCAGCTCTGAAATATGGCCAAACTGGTGGCAAGTGGCATCTTGGCAGCTGCACGCTTGACTTTTCTCAGTTCATGGGCAGTTATTTTGTGCCTTGGTTTTTCCACACGCTTCTTGCGACCCTGTTGACTATTTTGAATGAAACGCTTGACTGTTCGATGATCACGCTTCAGAAGCTTTGCAATTTTAAGAGTGCTGCATCCCTCTGCAAGATATCTCACTATTTTTGACTTTTATGAGCCTGTCAAGTCCTTCTTTTGACCCATTTTGCCAAAGGAAAGGAAGTTGCCTAATAATTATGCACACCTGATATAGGGTGTTGATGTCATTAGACCACACCCCTTCTCATTACAGAGATGCACATCACCTAATATGCTTAATTGGTAGTAGGCTTTCGAGCCTATACAGCTTGGAGTAAGACAACATGCATAAAGAGGATGATGTGGTCAAAATACTCATTTGCCTAATAATTCTGCACTCCCTGTAGAAGGCGAAATGATAGAAGTTAGGCTTTGGGACATGCTGAATCATAAATTTAATTTAATCAAAAAAACTCTAGAGCCACTCCTCTCATAACCATTTCTACTTCTCTTAGTGACAATGTTAAGGATATATAGGCTAACAAGGGTCTTTATCACATAGCAGACACAATTAGGGGAAATAAGCTCCTTACTTACGAACAATACAGAGATGTACTGCCAATACTTCCAAACTCATGGTTTCACTACCTCCAACTTACTTTTCGGGTAAATGAAGTCTGTGCTTCTCAAACCCACTCTGCTAATACTTTTTTCGAGGCATTGTGCTAATACTTTTTTCGAGGCATTGTGTGTTTCTCCCAAAAGATTAAAAGGAGCTATTACAGGCCTATATAATGTATTAAATACTGAGACCCCTTCAAGTAAGTTAAAATTTATTAAAAAATGGGAAGACGAAGGGCAATTTTCAAAAGATAACAAAGAATGGGCCGATATCCTAAACAGAGGCTTAGCATGTTCTTACAGTGCAAATTTAAAAGAGAACTACATCAAAGTGGCATTTAGGTGGTACCTACACATCCTCCTCTATTGAAACCCTACACTCACATAACTGCTATAGGGGGTGCCCAGAGGAAGGAACATACACACACATGTGGTGGACATGTCCTAAAATACAATGGGTGTGGAAGGAAACCAACCACTTGCTGAGTAAAATCTTTGATATTCAGATTAGCCTCGCTAAGGAACAAGCTCTTTTACATTTCCCAATTGTTGGTTTATCAAAATACTCTTTAAAGTTAGTGGGGATAATCTGCATGGTAGTAAAAACCCTTATTGCAAAACACTGGAAATCTTCAATTTCCCATTTTCAATTAATACTGAACAAAATTAGACATTATCATCAAATGGCTAATATTGCCTCTTCCCTCCTCGATAATAGGTCAGAATACATAAAAATTTGGGAGGAGTGGATTATTTGAGAGGACTCAGAAAGGCTTCGAAATAGACCCAGTTTAATGAGACCTATATCAGCCTAAGGCATCAAGAGAAGGGAAGGAACTTAATTATTTACTTTTTTTTTTGTCACCTCTCCTGTTTGGATATCAATGGGTGACCACCCTATCTTTCCCCCTTCTCTCCTTGTCCCCATCCCTCCTAAACTTTCCCTAACCTTAATCTACTATAATGTCATGCCCTATTTGAAACATAAACGTTTTTGTTAGTCTTAACTGTTCCTTTAACAGTCCATCACCTCCAAACCACTAAAACCATAGGCTGACATGTACATCAGACCATGTCATCTATATTATCATCCGTCCATGCTCCCTATATTATATTGGAAAAACCATCACCACATTCAGAGAGAGGTTGGCGAATCATAAATCGGCAATCAGATTGGCCTTTGAAAAATGCGGATCAGACCAACCAGTGGCACGCCACTTCCAGCAAGCTGGCCATTCCATCTCTACTATGAGGACAATTCTGATAGATCACATACCAAAGTTAAGGTGTGGAGGAGATCGACCGAAAGCACTATTGAGGTTGGAATCGAGGTGGATATATCGTCTGGGTACTACCTCACCAAATGGTCTAAATACCATGATTGACTACAGTTGCTTCTATAAATAAAACTGTTGATTTCCTTTCCTCTATTATGTTTCTACTATAAGCCTTGAGGCACATTACGTTTTGCTTTCTTGTTCTTTGTTTTTAGTACTTTAGGTCTGCTAGGAAATAATTTTTGAGTATATCTGCTCTGCATATGGATAAGATGTAATATAGCTTTAAACTATAGGCAACTAGATGTTTGGCTACATACAAGCTGGCTATATTATTCAAAGTCTTTTGCTGTGATTTCCTGTTAGCAGGTTCTAATACTTTTTATGACAGGGGATCCCTAGAGTCGCTGCAGTTTTGGACTAACGTCCTTTCGCGTTGTCTATGCGTTGTCATGGTGATTTTGGAAACGCCAACTAGGTCAGCTGAGAGAGCGTCATTTGTTCGGCTGATTATAATGCTGTATAGCACATAGCTGCCGGTTTTTGTTTGGTGATCACCTTGACAACAGACTCGTCTTGATGACATATACACTACATGTGTTTTCTTTTTCTTTTTTTTTTTTTTATAAATTTTTATTAAGTTTCATGTTAATACAGAGATTTCACAATAATAATTCAATCATATATACTATTACAAATTACAATTGCTCATTTTAACCATAGTATTGCTACATTCAGAGAACAAAAAAGGAAAAAAAAAAAAAAAACTGACTGTAAGGACCAGATCTAATCACGGATCTTCTCTCCCTTTGTCAATATTACTATTCTGTCTACATCTCTGTATTGAGCTCAATCAATTACTCCTCTAACAAAAAAAATGAATAAAAAGAAAAAACAACAAAAAACAGAAAAGACAAAAACATCTACCTATACACACTATTGGAAAATTGCTGTGAAACCTGTAGCTAAAAACTATCTTAGGTTGATTATTCCCTACAATTCATGTGAATCCTTTCCCAAGAGACACAGCTACTCATATCGTGATGATATGTACTAATGACACAACTCCAGATATTGTACATATATCATCACATTTTTGTAGTGAACGAGGAGATAGATTACCCTATACCTGTCCCTTTTCTTATTCTCGTCAGTTAGCATAATGTCCCTCTGCCTATCCTATAACCAATTATTCCGGCAGGATTGTGTTGCTATTAACTAAATATTAACCCCAGCCCAAAAACAAACATCAGAACAAAAAAAAAAAAAAAAAAAAATGGTCAGTGTTACTAGCAACCACTCACAGCCAGTGGGGGGGACCACCTCCTCGGCCACTATAAATTATCAAGAAAGGCATATTTTTTAAAGGGAGCCAAAAATTGAGTCTGTGCTGGCCTAGGCCAAGATAGAATTATTCTCTTCCATTTATTAATGAAGGATCTAAACACTTTTTCAGACGCCAATACTAAATATTGTCTTTCTATACACATTTGCATTTTTATATTATTTATAAATTCAGATAGACTAGGAGCTTCATAGGATCTCCATTTCCTAAATATCAGAAATCTAGCTGCTAAAATAACCATTTTTGTTAATTGTCTGTCAGCTTTTGATCCGCCTTCTTTCAACAAAAGAATATAACTCCATTGTATAGTGCATTTTTCTTGCAGATGTCTATTAATCCAATACTGGACTTTATTCCAAAATTGCCTAATTTTTGGGCATTCCCATAGACAGTGAATCAGATCAGCCCCTTCTCTGTTACATTTAAAACGGTTTCCTGCATGCCCTTCGTTTGACCATTTCCTAATCCGCATTGGTGTTAAATAATAATTATTCAACAGTTTCGTCTGAGATTCTTTCCAGCTCACTAGCACTGTTGCCCGATTGGATAAATTAAAACTCTTTTCTATTTCCTCTACCTGAAGCGTATTAAAATATCTCCCCAACACCTCTTTTATTTTGTTTAAATGCTCTTTCCCAGAAAGCTTTTATAGCAACCCGTACCAGTAAGATATAGCTCTTTTACCTATCATGTATAATTTCACTCCAGAATTAATTCCCAGATCCCAAACCATCCTCTGTGTTTGCAGCAACTTTTTAAAATAACTTCTGACCTGCAAATATGCATAGAAATTTTTTGTTGGTAGAGAATACTGATTAGCTATTTCCTCATATGTCTTAGGCACTTGCCCATCCAGTTCTACTAACTGTGAGAAATAAGTTATCCCTTTTTTTTTCCACTCTCTGAAAACCACATTATTTATCCTGGGCAGGAAATCCAGAGTGCCCACAATCGGCAAAAATTTCGATAAATGAAATTCTTGACCTAAAGAGTCACAATAAATTTGCCATGCCTGCACTACGTTACCAAAGGTTAGCCTGGTACTCACATTGCTCGGTAATTTTCTGTACTAATGGTGTAAAATTGCTTTAAGATCAAAAGGCTTTATTATTTCTGTTTCTAACTCAGAATGTGTGACATAGTTCGCCTCCGTAAGCCAGTCTATACCGTATTTAACTATTGACACAATATTATATTTGACTATATTTGGTAATGCGAAGCCACCACAACTCCTTTTTTGTGAAAGTTTGTCGATTGCCATTTGGGGTCTTTTCGTACCCCAAATAAAAAACGCACAAGCTCTATTATACCTTTTGACATCTTGTTTAGTAATAAATAATGGCAAGTTTTGCATCAGAAACAATAATTTAGGAAAAACAATTGTTTTTATCAACATGATTTTAGCCGATATTGACAGATAATGAATATTCCATTTGCCCAATTTCCCTTCAATATTCTTGAAAAAGTCCGCAAAGTTAAGATTATACCAGTCTTTGGGATTTCTCCCTAGTTTGATCCCTAGATAGTTTAAGACCTTAACTTCTCTTAGCCCGTGATTTCTTAAACTGGAGGCGGTTTTATTAACCCATAATAACTCTGACTTCTGCGTGTTAATTTTATACCCCGTGAATAAACTAAAATTATTAATAATCACTAGACTTTTTGAGATGCTTATCTTGGTGTCCTGCAAGAATAACATAAGATCATCTGCATATAACGACACCAGAAATTTTTGTCCCCCGATTTCCATGCCATTAACTTCCTGCCTTAATAGAATCGCCAGGGGTTCCAGAGCGATGTCAAACAGGAGCGGGGATAGTGGGCAACGCTGTCTGGTCCCTCTGTGAGGATTGTCCGGGTTGTATGCTATCCCTTTAAGGATTTTACTTCCTTTTACTATTTAAGGACCCACCTCCTATTTTCCTTTGCTGGCGAATTGAGTGTTGTAGCCATTCAGCTACGGAATCTTATCCTTGCTAGCTCTGAGGATTTACTTCCCTACGTTTCCTGTTACCTGTTTCCAGACTTTCTGAGGGAACCAGTTTACAACTCTGAACTTACAGCAGTCTCTCTCCTTGCTTCCGAGAGATCGTGTGCTCTACTCTGACGTCATCAGCTACGGACGTGCAGAGTAACCTGAACAGCCCTTCTCACTCCCGGCATCTCCGGATGCAGTGAGAGCTGTGTGAGATACAGACCAGCCTGTCTTGCTCCCGACGTCTCCGGTACCATCGTGAGCACACCCCTTCTGATAACGGTAACACCTTTATTGCCATTTTGATTGTAGTAAAGTTATTTTAAGTTAATCTTACTGCTTCATTTTGGCATAAATTAACTCAATGTGTTAACTGAGGAAATCTCGCTAATTGTTGACACAGTGACACACTTCCACTATTTTGTATACAAAGTGTTCCTGAGTAACCTATACTTAAGTATTAGGATATCAACTAAGATATTTCCTAGTAAATTCTTATACATAAGTAGTACTTTACACCCTCTTTGCAATATATGTTGTGATAATTCGCCATTTACCAATAATTGAGATCTCGGGCAATTGAATATCTTTTTAATAGTGGTAGTCACATTCCCCTCCAGGCCGAATTCCTTGAGTGTGTTAAATAGATGATCCCATATAATGGAATCAAACACTTTCTCTGCGTCTATTGTGAGCAATGCCACATCTGGTAATCTTTTACTTTTGGCATATTGTACTTTGTTATAATAATGATCCAGAGTCACTAGGACCCTCCGCATATTACGCACTGGATTCCTGCTCGGGACAAATCCTGTTTGATCCGTATGGATCAATTTACTGATTATTTTTTTGATTCTATCTGCTATGATTGCAGTGAATATTTTGTAATCTTGATTCAAGAGTGAAATCGGTCTGTAAGCGCCCATATCTTCAGGATCTTTGCCTTTCTTGTGTATTAAAGATATAATTGAGTCTGTAAAATACAAAGAATTGGGTTCCCCCTGAAATTAATATCTATTATATAGCTCCACCAATATACCCTCAACCTCTTCTTTCATGATCTTATAAAATTCTGCTGGTAAGCCATCCGGTCCTGAGGCTTTAATCGTTTTCATTTGATCTATCTTTTTCATAACTTCCTCCGCTGTAATCGGCTGGTTAATCTGCTGTAACTCACTTTTAGTTATACTGGGTACTTTAATTTTTTGCCAAAACTCCCGTTTCTTATCCTCTCTGATCTTTTCTCCTTAATATAACCTCTGATAATATCTGACAAAAGCCTCACTTATCTCGGCGGGGTTAGGATTATTCACATACCTTGTGTATGAATTTTTCAACTGATTTGTCAGTTGGATCTCTCTGGCCTTGCCTTTGCGCTTCCTATGTATCATGTAACTTTTTATCTGGCCTCTTAAAACTGCTTTACCCGTTTCCCAGAGAATTTCTGGGTTCCCTCTATAGGTATTATTCTGCCTGTAATAATCCTTCCAACTGTTCACCAGGAAGTTATAAAATTTCCCGTTGTGTATCATATGCTTAGGAAAACTAAATGAATTTACATTGTTCCCTTTTTTATTCCCAGCCTCTATCTTGAGACTGATTATTGCATGATCGGATATTGTTATCTCTGCTATTTGCACGTCCAATTCCGAGGCCATTACTTTCTCATCTACCAAGATCATATCTATCAGCAAAAAGTTCTTATGAGATTTAGATTCACACGAGAATTTGCGCTTATCAGGGTGCTGTAACTGCCATATATCTTTTACTTTTAATATCTTCGCAAATTCCCTCAAAAGTTTTGCCTCCTTATTATGCCGTCTTGAGGCCTTAGACTGAAACCTATCAATTGCCGGGCACATAGTTGCATTAAAATCACCAGCCATAATTAAATTTTGCCCTAAGTAAGGTGACACTTTATATTTAACTTTTTCCCAAAATTCTATACTAATTTCATTCGGGCCATAAATATTACATAACGTCCAAATCTTGTTGTTAATTTCCACTTGAAGGATCATAAATCTCCCAAGTGGGTCTTGCACTTGTTTAATGACTTTATACTCCAAATTCCTATTGAACATTATCGCCACTCCGCCCTTCCTACTACTAGAAGCAAATACTTCTGCTATCCAGTTCACCCTCAGTTTGGGAATTTCTGCCTCATTCAAATGTAATTCCTGCAGAAACATAATGTCAGCCTTATGACGCTTCAACATTTTAAAAATATTTCTCCTCTTAACAGGAGAGGTGATCCCCCCCACATTCCACGAGATCAACTTCAACATCTCAATATTTTAATTAAAATTTTATTCTGACTGCACATTTGCACAAATTTCTCTCTCAAAAAACACTGACCCACGGGGGGCGGAGCCGACCATGGACTGAAATGGCCGCTTTGAAGTGAAGCTCTGAGAGTTAATAGACACAGTGGGGGAATAAGTCTAAATAAAACTATGCTTTAGTTGCACAAGAGTATGTATTAAGAAGCAAAGAACCTCGATACACTTTTTAAGCGAGAGGGAAGTGAGAGATCTGTTCCAGCACTGCCGGAAAAGGAGCGCTAAATCCGCCATTACAGGATTAACATAAACTCTGCATGGAGGACAAAGATCTCGTGAAACGCTACAAAGATCTCACACCGGATACTCTTATTTAACGTGGCTATCTAACTTGGCCATTTGCCTGTTCTGGGCACGAATATCACAGAGGAGGGTGCGAGGAGAAGGTTTTCGGAGCGGTGGCCATTACAACACCCACGCACTTGTAAGGTGAGCGCCATACCGCATTACAGCTATACATTAAGCAAAGGGGTATACTCACACCATAGCGGATTGTAGCGCTGGGATCAGGGAGCAACCTGTTTGTTACCACATTGGAGATTTGTCGCTCTCACGGGTGTCACACTATCGCTGCAGACCAGTAACCTGTAGCTGTGAACTGCCAGCAAAAATAAGGGACAGCCTTTGTACAGCGGCTGCAGCCTGGTCGGTAAGCACACGCAGCTTGTTACTTGAACTGGGGAATTGTCAAAGGGACACAAGAAACTGAGATCAGACCCTCAAACACAATTCTTTAGCCCACATAAGCAGACCTGCCTAACAATATTCAGAATTCTTAAAAGCTGCAAACAGTGTCACAGAAATACAAGCACTAGCATTACCACTTTCCTCCTGTTTATTTGCACTTGACTGGAGAACTTTTATTGACAGTTGAGTAGGCCTGTGACTGATTTTATTGTCTATACAGCTCCACATCCCTAAATAAAAATAAGTAAATAAATAAAGAAAGAAAGAAAGGGAGAAAAAGATCAGAAGAGAAATAGGAGCGGCGCAAAAAAGGTTTAAAACTGTTTAGCAGCTACATCATATCCTATTTTTTGTGACCTGCAAGGCACTAGCTCCAGGAAGAGACATTTCACTCTGTGCTTTACCTATCCACACAAGTATGGCATCAAAAAGATCACTCAAAAATGATAAGGGCTTGAAAGCTAGCTCTAATAAAATGAACATGTTTTTTAAAACAACCCATGCAATGACAACAGATGATGAGGACTCATCCCAGGCGCCAGAGGAGGGGGAAAATCTACAAAACACGACACTAGACACTCCACTCACAAGAGCGGACTTGAAAGACCTCCCCACAAAGGGGGACTTCACCTCATTCATACAGCAGGTGGGCCGTATGATCAAAGATGGGCTAGCAGAGGTACGGAAAGAGGTTAATGAATTAGGCAACAGAGTGGAATACTTGGAGGAACAGTCAGAGACTCAAACCTCAGATATGGACCTAATAAACAGAAAATTATCCACTCAAGAATCTCAAATATCCTTTCTTCAAGAAAAATTAGAGGATCTGGACAATAGAGGGAGGAGGCAGAACATAAGGATTAGAGGCTTACCAGAAAGAATTGCTCCTGAGAATCTGCTCTCCTCCCTTCAGGACTTGTTCAAAACCATACTAAAAGTCCCAGAATTTACTGATTTGCCATTAGATAGAGCCCATAGGGCGCTGCGTCCACAACCTAAAGACAAAGACCCCCCAAGGGATGTAATCATAAAGTTTCATAGATATCTAGACAAAGAAAGAAACATGAAAGCGGCGAGGCAACAGCAATCAATAACCTACCAAGGGCAACAATTACAAATTTATTCCGACCTCAGCCCACTCACTCTACAAAACAGAAAAGAAACAAGATTCTTGACGCAACATCTACAAGATAAAGGGATCCCTTATAGGTGGAGGTTCCCTTTCAGCATTAAGGTGCTGAGGGACAACCGAATGCACACCTATAGATCTCTAGAAGATTTGGAACCCTTCTGCACCCAACTCGGAATACCACAGCCCTCCTTGCCATCACTCCACGAGACAAAAGCTCCAGAAAGCCTTCACCAACTACAGCAAAGACCATGCTGGCAAACAGTTCAACGGAAAAGAACAAGAGCTCCTATCCTGAGTAGCTCTTCAGCAGCTCAAGATCCTGACATTGGATGAAACAAACCACTCGGGAAATAAGCCGACCAAGGTGGTCCGCAGGTGTCTTGAAGACAGTTCTTGGACTGTCCTTGCCATTTTGCAGAGACTCTACACTCAGTTAATACTGTTTTATGTATATCTTGTTGTGATGTCTCAAGCCCCTTCCTGGGAATTGAAGCCGAATCCCGGTGGGAAAGACTATGAGAACATACAACCTCATATAAGGGCTATTTACCAATGACTGTGAAAGACTCTGCCTTTTTTTTTTTAGTTTTTCTTTTCCTTTTTGTGTATTAGAGGCGCTATAGCTTAGTTGGGAGGAGAGGAGGAGAAAGGAAAAAAGAAATAAATAAATAAAAAAAATAAAAAAAAAATAATAAGAAAAATAATAAAAAAAAATGAATGTATAAACATGTGCACTTCCCTTACGCTTTGAAACCCCATCTGTGTCTAGACCGAATTAGGTCTTTGAATTCCCCTATCTTATTGATTTACCTCTCACTTGAGAGTTTGTAACTAATGATCATGCTTATGGTTAAAATGTGGTTATTGTTTTATTTTGTTAGCAGGTTTGTGTTTTTTTTTTTTGTTTATTGTTGGTCTCTACTATGTGTCATAAAGTACTATATTGCCCAATCGATAGAATTACAGAATAAGAATGTGCTACTACAAAAAAGATATCTAGCCTATGCCTTATGATATAAAATTGATATCACAAAACTGTAGGGGCCTGAACTCTCCTAACAAGCGGTCCATGGCCCTGGCCTGGTTTAAAAAATTACAAGGATCGATAGTATTCCTTCAGGAAACACATTTTTCAAAGAATAATGCCCCACCCTTATATTCGAAAATTTTTAGTTCTAACATCGGGAAAAAGAATGGGGTGGGCATTTTAATTAGTAGAGACATCCCATTCCAGGTCTTAGAAACGCATGCAGATGAGGACGGCAGGTTTTTGCTACTAGTAGGAAAGCTATATAATACGCAACTAACGTTAATGAACATCTATGCACCAAATACTGGTCAACAACAGTTTTACAATAGAGCTCTAACTAAATTGGGAGAGGTTCAGAGGGGAGTGGTAATAGTAGGCGGCGACTTAAATATCACTTTGTGTAGACAGCTCCACAGGGAAAAGTCAAATAGCTCAAAAACACAGGACACGAATCACCCAAAAGATAGATACATTATTACTAATGGATGTATGGAGGCTGAATCATCCAAGGTCACGTAGTTACACCTTTTACTCACACCCATGCCACTCTTATTCCAGAATAGATTACTGGCTGATAGACCATAACAATATAGCACTGGCCACGGATGCGGATATCCTGCCGATTTCATGGTCAGACCATGCATCCATCACTCTGGAACTTAATTGGCCATCAATGCCTCAATGCCAAGTCCCATGGCGTTTAGATCCCACTATATTACACAACCCAACCACCAAAAAATATATAGGTGAGCAGATAAAAGAATTCTTCCAGCACAACACTCCGACAGACACGAATGGGATTAACAATTGGTTGGCCCATAAGGCAACTATCAGGGGGGAGTTGATTATGCAAAAAGCGATACTACGGAAAAAATACAATACAGAATATAACAAGTTACTCTCAGAGTTAAAGCTAGCGGAACAGCGTCATAAACTCAACCCTATGAGGGAAGACCTTACACAGTTAGTCAATAAAACTAGAGAGGCTTTTAGACAGCTTTTGCAACGGAATGAAAACAAAAAAGCTTTTTATCTTAAGAAAATGTATTTCCATAACAGCAACAAAGCCGGTGCCTGGCTGGCGAGAAGTTTAGCCAAAAAGACGTATCAGGCCCACATTTTTAAAATGGATAATGCTACAGGACAAACAGAAACAGAGCCTCAAAAAATAGCAAATGTGTTTGGAGACTACTATACCAAACTATACAATATCGCTAGGCAGGGTGATTCGGATAATCTGATAATCTGAACGCACTTAACCAATATTTAGAAACTGTAGATACTCCTAAAATCTCTGCTCATGAAGCGGATATTCTGGACTCTCCTTTCACTTTGAAGGAGATCATGAACGCCATTGAAACACTTCCAAATAATAAAAGCCCTGGCCCGGACGGATACTCCAATGACTACTATAAAACATATAAAACCTCTATAGCCCCACACCTGTTGAAGACTTTCCAACACATAGACGAATTGGGCTATTTCCCAGCTGAATGCCTGGAAGCCCATATCTCCGTACTGCCTAAACCAAATAAACCAGCCACTTTACCAAGTAGCTATAGACCCATTTCCCCACTCAACATGGATCTTAAACTCTTTGCAAAAATCTTAGCAGGGCGAATCAATAAAATCTTACCCCAGATCGTCCACCTAGACCAAGTAGGTTTTGTCCCAGGGCGAGAAGCGAGAGACAACACCATTAGAACACTGCAATTAATTGACTATGCTAAAATTCACAATCTGGGAATGGTGATTGTCTCCGCTGATGCTGAAAAAGCGTTTGACCACCTGGATTGGAGATTTCTGCGGCCGGTGTTAAGTAAAATGGGATTCGGGGAAACCATTATAAAACGAATTTTCAGTTTATATCACAGCCCCTCGGCTAAAGTAAAAGCAAATAAAATATTATCGGAACCGTTTGTTATACGAAATGGAACCAGACAGGGATGCCCCTTGTCTCCTCTTTTATTCGTGTTGAGCATGGAAATATTGGCGCATAGAATCAGACAAAATGCACACGTCTCCGGCATAAAAATAGGCCAAGATAACTATAAGTTATCACTCTACGCGGATGACGTGTTGTTTACACTGACCAATCCCACAGAATCGATAGCAGCAATACTAAGCGAGTTTGGGGAGTTTGGTTCTCACTCCAACTTTCTTATAAATGACCAAAAGTCAGAGATTCTAAACATCAATCTGCCAAAAGCAGAATACACTGAGTTACTAGAGAAATGCCCATTCAGCCCTCAAAAAAAGGCCATTAAATACCTAGGAATATACCTGTCCCCCAAACCTAACATTCTGTTCGAACGGAACTATCTAACCCTATATAATGAACTAAACAAAGATCTAAATAGGTGGAGTGATAAATTTATTTCTTGGTGGGGCCGTATCCAGGCGGTGAAAATTAATGCACTGCCCAGAATCCTTTATTTGCTCCAAACGGTGCCAATTACTTTGAATACCTCATTTTGCAACAAACTTCAAAAATTGTTAAAAAACTATGTTTGGGGTAAAATTAAGCCGAGAATTCTCAAAGCAACAATGTACCGACCCACCCGTGGAGGGGGCTTGGGACTACCCAACATAGAAGTATACTATAAAGCTAAATGCTTACAAAAAATACTAGATTGGCACCGCAATGCGGAAAATAAAGCCTGGGTAGCACTAGATTCCCATATTTTGAAGTCCCCCTTTCCAGGAGTGTTGTGCTAGGTGGAAAAGAAGTGCCGTCCGCCTTGGGTTAAGGCATACCCATTGTATCGGCATGTGTTCGAGATCTGGGACAATAATATAGCTGATGCTAGCAGCGTATCGTCCTTGAGATCCCAAATGTCCCCAGTGTCACCTAACGCGGAACTGCACAGAGGACTAGAACAAAAACTCACTAAACAACATGATTGGGAGATAGGATACACGACACCCATATACAAATTTCTATCTGACGGTAAACTCAAACAGATGACTGACCTAAAAGACATAATGGGAGGGGCCTTCTCGAGATGGTTGAAGTACTATCAACTTCACCACCTCCTGTCCACTTCACCAGACAGAGAAGAGATGATCAGACGACCCACCTTGTTTGAGCAACTATGCCTGGGTGATCAGACACTAAGTCATACATTGGCTTGGGCCAAGAAAGCCCTTTCTCAGAATGACGTAAAAGATACTCCTAATTACAGGGACAGATGGCACAGGGAGTTGGGTAGGGAGTTAACTGACAAAGAATGGAAATACATTGTTCATAACACTAGTACATCCTCGGTATCTGCCAAGGCGTTAGAGCTCAATTTTAAAATACTGACAAGGTGGTACCTCACCCCAGTGAGGATCAAGACAATATACCCATCGGCTTCCGATACATGTTGGAGGGGTTGTGGCAGTAGGGGCACCATGCTTCATATATGGTGGTCCTGCTCTAAACTACAGCCCTTTTGGCTAAGAATAGAGGAATTTATTAAATCCATTAGCAATCAACATAGCGAATATCATATGCACCCTACTACTGCATTATTGAACCTACTCCCACACTGCAAGTGCAAAATACGTAGGAAATTAATACAACTAGCCTTAAACACAGCAAAATCCCTCATAGCAGCTAATTGGAAATCACAATCAATCCCCACATACCGGGCCTGGGAATCACTCATGGATCATTCAATCCAGTTAGAGGAATATGGCTATTTCATTAGAAAAGATATGGAGATGTTTCATAATATAAAGTTCTATTGGGAAACCCGAATGCACACACACTGACTGTCTTGCATATCTGATATGATAGTGTCCACTAGTTGGGAAACACCCCTCTGTAAAATAGATAGGTACGAATTAAAAGGCATATTCCTGTATCGAATTGGGTACAGAGACTAAAGTTTTTGGGCATGACTATAGAGACCAACCAAGGTTTTGTTTTACTATTAAGTTGTGTAATGTTATCTTAATAATTCACCCATCATACAAGAAAATTTTGGATGTTAAGCATTGTAGATTAATGGAATAGCATCATTCATATGTATCCAATGTAACTTGAATTACACTGATATGTATTGTTACCATTTTCATCCAATAAAAAAATATTTAAAAAAAACAAAAAACACTGACCCACGCAACAAAACAAAAAAAACAAAAAAAAAACAAAAAACAAAAAAAACAAAACAAAAAAAAGCATCCTGCGACTATTTATATAGTAGAGGAATAAAAGAAATCTACTACTGCTGCCTACTTTGCACTCCTATACCTTTCTCTAAACAAAATTTTTTGGCTTCATCTACTGTATTCAACATGGTATCATTCCCATCTGGATTCATCACAGCGATTTTAGCTGGGTACCTCAAGTTCGCCTTAATTCCTGCTTTAATTAGACTAGTACAGAAGGGTGCCATAGTTTTTCTCTTTGAGGATGTCTCTGCCGAGAAATCCTGGAACATATATATTTGCTTTGAGTTAATCATGAGTGTTGGTACCCTTCTGTAATGTCTCATCAGCTGTACTTTGTCCTGAAAATTCAAATATTTTATAAGTATCATCCTTGGTCTTACACTGCCGTCTTGATATTTTTTAATGTGTCCTATCCTGTGTGTCCATTCTACCTGGATTTTGCCTGGTGTTTGCATTCCTAGAGCTTGTGGTAGCGTCATAGCACCAAAAATTACCAGGTCTTCATGATCACTCCCTTCAGGTAACCCTACAATTCGAATATTATTCCTACGCAATTTATCCTCTAAGTCATCTACCTTTAGTTGCATTATTTTTATTTTGTCTTCATAATTTACCCAATTAGCCTCCTTTACATTAAGTCTATCTTCTAGGTCTGATACTCTCTCTTCAACCTCTAATATTCGATTAGAAAATTATCTGATTTCTGTAGATAGGGAAGCGATCTCACTTTTTACAGCTTCAAACTGGGGTAGTATCATATTGGCTAATTGATTTAACGTCAGCTGCTTTTCTGAGACAGTTATCTCATCTTCGCTAGGAGTCTCTGCTCCGGGATCTAATGGTGTTTTCGTTTTCTTATCCCTTTTAGTAGGCATGGCAGGAGACCTAGTTTTAAGATTTGGTATAAATTTTTCCATATATTCCCAACAAGTGTGTTATAATTGTGAGAAAAAAACAAAAAACAAAAAACAAAAAGAAAACTCAAAGGAAACTTAAATATTTCCGAATGTGCTATTGTGCTTGTGGCTGCTTGAAAGTGATTATCTCCTATTTGGGAGAAATAGTGCTTAGTGTATCCTGTAATAGGATCCTAACGTGCCCCTTCTTGTAGTGTTAATAAAGGAGATGGCTCTCAGATAGATAAAAACCAAAGAAAAGCTTGAATGTGTCTCTAAATAAGTTTATTGTGAGTGTAGGTCTATGGACGACCAAATTTAGAGTGGTAATCTCCAAAAAAGGAGAAAAAGTATGTGTGTCCCTGTGATAAGATCCTAATGTGCCCCCCTGTGAAATGTGAATGAATATTATTACTTATATGAAAAAATATATCTCTAGCTTTAGATCCTATGGCCTCGCTGTCACTTATACTTCTTACACTTGACACAGTAAAATATCTACTGCACTACCTCTTGTTAAGTGCTGAGTGCTATGTGTTATATATTGTGTGAGATTCCCTCTGCCTTCCACCTCTCACTCCAATTTCATTAACCACTTATTATTATCACAATCTTCTTTGTATAGTTACCCCGCCCTTCTTCAATCCACACACAGTAATTTATTTCGCTATAAAAAATAGATTCTGATCTGTATCTAAATATACTGCAGTTTTTACCTCCTGCACAACATAGGCATGTAAAATATATTGCTCAAACTATACTCTAAATAGTTAACATTTTACATATTATCACAGTGTTATTTACACTTGCTGCAATATCTAATGATCACTCTACACACTGTTAATAATCCTGTTAATAATCTTTAACCCAACGTCCTGTCTAATAATCAGAAGCATACAAAAAGCAACAGATTTGAGCAATAGATGATAATGCTTCTATCTAATAGAAATCAACAGAAAGTCACTGTCCCACTTCTTATTTCATTCTGGGTGCAAATTACTACTAGAAGGGACACACAGATCTCAAATCGCTGTTATGCCCAGTTCTAACAATGCCAACAGATGTTATAGACACTATCACTGTGGCAAATAAAATGATCTTAACAGTACATGAGCAAAAATAAAAACTCTTCCCCTCTATAGTGTCCTGTTGGTTCTCTGCATCCGATATCCTAGTGGATTTAGCCAATCTCTTTTATTGTATAGCTCCTTTTCAGGCACAGTTTTTCTATTTGCATATTCTGTATGTCTTAGGGCTTATACACTCAGTTATTACAGTCAAGTGTGTATGTCGAAATATTCCTTTCCTTGTGAATAGAGAGGTAAAAAACAGATAGATGCAACAAAAACAACCCTAGGATTACAACTTATTCTCCGTGTCGCAACACTCCCTCTGAGGTTCATTCATCTGTTAGGAACAGCTTATCAGTTTTACAGATCGCCTCCTAACTTGAAGGCATATTCATACAGCTATTTACAGTTCAGAACAAGTAGCAAGATGTTCTCTTCTTATGTGCTTGTAGGGATTCCCTCTTTTCCAAGCTAACAGCTTACTCTCCCAAACCACAGCGCTCCCTTTTAACTGTTCCCATCTTACAGGGGTCCAAATTAACCTCTGACCCACCACATCGGCTGCTTTACCGGCCAAACAATAAACACATCTGTGGCCCCTTTTACATGCACACCCAATCTTGGATCGTCAGCCACGTAACAGAAATTATACTTGCGCTTTTCTGCTGTACTTGCTTCAGTGTTCCAGGCCGCTGATCCAGACCTCCTTCTCTGCTACTCCGCCTCCCCGGCTGCAGTCGAGACACCTCCCATCCGCGCCGGGTGCTGTGAGCAGGTAGCGGTTTCTGTCTGCCTGTTAGTGATCAGCCGCAAGCTTTGTCGCTACCAGGGCAACTGTCCCGTATGTGGTGGTCACTGCACACGCCGCGATCTGGCGTCTTGATCTATCTTCAGAGCGCTGTGGTATGCGTCCCTGGCCGGGACCAACCGGTCGCTATTCAATTGTACTTGACTTCCACTCCAGGTGGCACTTAGTCTCCCCAGCAGGGCTCTCACCCCCGGCACTGGGAGCAAATTTTGGCGGGTTTGTTAGTAAAACGGCTCTCTCTCACAGAGCTCTAGCGTGCATGTCCTCCTCACGCTCCTCCCACAGGAAGTCCCCCACACTACATGTGTTTTCACTTGCGTTTGATGCAAGGCGTCACGTGGTCCACTCTGCAGCGAATCAGGTTATTCCCTGGGGGTATATTAGGCACTATTGTAGGGGTGTGTTGGGATACGTTGTGTGACCAAGGCCTCTGTGAGGGGCCAAAACGTTATGTGTTGCGCTTTTTGACACAATAAAGGTAATTGAAGTAATCTGCGGTGCCTGCTTACTTGTTTTACAGTTGGGATTTTTACCAAGTTCAGTTCAACAAACCTGTTCATGGTGGATATGATTTTGGAAGAGCACACAGTGGGTGGAGGTGTTGGTGAGTGCTGATCTTTTTGGATTTATATATATATATATATATATATATATATATATATATATATACACACAGATATAGGTATATACAGATTTCTGCTCTCCATAGACTTCTATGTGGAGAATACATTAATGAGGTTGTGATATTTGGTTAGCATGTGTCAGATTTTCCTTGCTCACAAACTTTTTACTTTCAACTTGTAATACGTGCAAAACCTGATGCAGCAAAAAGATTACTTCTTGCAAAGCTTACGCTCAGGCAAAAGCACTAAATAGTGAGTGTTTGGCATTATCTTATAACCGGGGTATCACTTGACACTTAGCAGTATTCTACACTTTCACCTGGAACTGAATGGGTTACTTGACGAGATGTCGGAAAACAACATTTAGACAGGCAGCAAGTAAAGTCTAATCACTGTTCTGTTTATTATAATGCATAACATACTTTTATATAGACAATGGTTACAGTATATGGGGTTAAATAAATAACGTATCACAGTCAGACCATGTTACACATAATAATTTAAAACAAAGAAGCATAGTAAAAATAATAGGAATAAGGAGGAATAAGGTTTTTACTGTGAAACTAACAATTTTAGATAACCAAGTAGCTGGGCGCCATTCTTGAGACACAATTGTTGCATATGAAACTAAAATCTAATGTCAGCATATGTTCTCACAGCATAATAACCACATTACAATGAAATATAATGCTTAAACAAAATGGAGTGAGTATGGACAAATATATATTCTTACAGTGCGTCACTTGTAATCTGGCCCATAATTGTCACATAAAAAAAGACCTTACACTCTAAAACAAACTGATCACTTTACTGGTGGACTTGATATCTAAAAAATAGTATAAATTACAATACAGTTCATTCACCATAGCATTATAACATTTGCAGATTTCAACCCCTTAAATTAACCCCTTAATGACCGGACCATTTTTCAATTTTCTTACCCTTAATGACAATGGCTATTTTTACATTTCTGCAGTGTTTGTGTTTAGCTGTAATTTTCCTCTTACTCATTTACTGTACCCATACATATTATATACCGTTTTTCTCGCCATTAAATGGACTTTCTAAGGATACCATTATTTTTATCATATCTTATAATTTCCTATAAAAAAAATATAAAATATGAGGAAAAAATTGAAAAAAACACACTTTTTCTAACTTTGACCCCCAAAATCTGTTACACATCTACAATCACCAAAAAACACCTATGCTAAATAGTTTCTAAATTTTGTCCTGAGTTTAGAAATACCCAATGTTTACATGTTCTTTACTTTTTTTGCAAGTTATAGGGCCATAAATACAAGTAGCACTTTGCTATTTCCAAACAACTTTTTTTCAAAATTAGCGCTAGTTACATTGGAACCCTGATATCTGTCAGGAATACCTGAATATCCCTTGACATGTATATATTTTTTTTTAGAAGACAACCCAAAGTATTGATCTAGGCCCATTTTGGTATATTTCATGCCACCATTTCACCGCCAAATGTCATCAAATAAAAACAAAAGTTCACTTTTTCACAAATTTTGTCACAAACTTTAGGTTTCCCACTGAAATTATTTACAAACAGCTTCTGCAATTAAGGCACAAATGGTTGTAAATGCTTCTTTGGGATCCCCTTTGTTCAGAAATAGCAGACTTATATGGCTTTGGGGTTGCTTTTTGGTAAGTAGAAGGCCGCTAAATGCTGCTGCGCACCACACGTAAATTATGCCCAGCAGTTAAGGGGTTAAATTAGGTAGCTTGTAGGGAGCTTGCAGGGTTAATTTTAGCTTTAGGGTAGAGATCAGCCTCCCACCTGACACATCCCACCCCCTGATCCCTCCCAAACAGTTCTCTTCCCTCCCCCACCCCACAATTGTCCCCGCCATCTTAAGTACTGGCAGAAAGTCTGCCAGTACTAAATTAAGAGGAGTTTTTCTTTTTTTTAATAAAAAAAAATAAAATGTTTTAGCTGTGATGGACTCCTGCCTTAGCCCCAACCTCCATGATCCCCCCCCCCAGCAATCTAACCCTCTCCCCTACCTAATTGCCGCCATCTTGGGTACTGGCAGCTGTCTGCCAGTACCCAATTTGCCCCCCAAAAAAGTGTTTTTTTTATTATTTTTTTATTACCAATTTAATTTTTTTCTGTAGTGTAGCAGCCCCCCACAATACCCCAACCCCCTCCCCCTCCCAGATCCTCATATATATAAATTTTCCCCCCTCTTCCCACTCATTGGTGTCAGTGTGGGTAGGTAATCGCGCGCGTGCGCGCGCACCCATGCGCGCGCACCCGTGCGCGCACGCGCACGCGCATGCGCGCACCCGCACGCGCACGCGCATGCGCGCCCCCGCACGCTCCCGGCACCCGGCGTGCACATTGCACTTACAGGAGCCGGATGCCGGGTAGCGATGGGCCGCCCACCCGCCTCCCTGTTGCGCTCCCACCCACCAACGAACCGGCCGCATCGCTACCGGTGCAGAGAGGGCCACAGAGTGGCTCTCTCTGCATCGGATGCTTTCTAAGGGTATTGCAGGATGCCTCAATATCGAGGCATCACTGCAATACCCTGAGAGCTGCTGGAAGCGATTGCGATCGCTTCCAGCACTCTCTTAGACAAGTGACGTACCAGGTACGTCCATTGTCACTAACTGCAAGTTTTTGCAGGACGTACCTGGTACGTCACTTGTCATTAAGGGGTTAAGGAGCAAAGTCTTTGATAATGGAAATTTCCATTAGCAAAGACTTCTGGTCTTTAAAGCGGCAGTAAATATTATTTTTTTCCTTCCATAACTGTGCAGCATTCCTCTGAATATGTGTATTTTATAACCATTTTCTGTTAATATGTATGTTCAGTTAAATTCACAGATTGTGTTATAAACAGCCAGCAAAACCCCTCAAAAAATAGGCAACATATAATGTAATTAACCCCACACTTATCACATAAACCACAGGGGCGCGATCCGATATACGGCGTAGTTTTCGGCGCAAGCGAGGGAACCTGTGTTGCCCGTAATTTCACCTTGCACATCGGGGTATTACATATACTGCGCCGTTAGATGCTAAACTGGCGTAAGTAGGACAAACTGGCGTTCCTCCGAAAAGTGTGCAAATACAAATTTTACTTGTCGCAAGTAACTTACGCCTGTATTTTGTCCACGTAAAGTCTCAATAAAGAGTAGTTTTATGCAAATTAGGCTAACCCGCGACTACCCGCGACTACATCTAAAAATGCGCCACGTAATTACGCTATTCAAAAGTCATATATAATGCCATGCACAGCCGCCATTTTCTTCAGTGTGTTTGGATGGTTCGTTGAGCTACAGCACACTACAGTGGAGTGGAGGATTAGTCACAGTAGAGAGAGAGGCGCAAACAGAGGAGTTAGTTAGGTCGCATTGTTGTTTGTTAAATCTTGTACACTTACACATATTTTTACATATTGCACATATATTGCATACATACATATACAAAATACACAACACTTTTTTTTCTAACACCTCACAGATTTTATTTCAATTTTACAGTGTGATAGGCTGAGTGTTTGGTTGTGATTGTGTGTGATTGAACTGGGAGTGAGTGTGAGTGTGTGTAGTGTGAGGATGGCAGGGAGAGGTAGGGGGGAGGGGAGGATGGGAGAGGAGTGGCAGGGAGAGGAGTATTGTAGAGGACAGGAGGAGCAGCGGGGCCCCTGTCAGGGAGTAAGTGGAGTGGGGAGAGGGAGAGCTAGAAGGGATGATGGGAGGGGAGATGCCCGAGAGCACCAGAGACCAGGCACATCAAGGAGAGGGACAGAGGGTGCACATGGGGTCAGAAGGGGGGAGGAGGGGGAGGATAGGGAGGAACCCACACCAGGGACATCGCAGGGAGCAAGCCAGGTGTCCACAGAGGATGAGAGGATGAGATGTCCAAACTTCTCATTCAATGAGAATGTTGCCCTAGTCCAGGCCATCATGGACAACCACAGTGCCCTCTTTGGCCAGAAGAAGGGCAAAGGCGTTGTCAGAAGTTGTAAAACAGCATGGCTGGCGGTAGAGGATGCCGTCAACAGTGTGACCCCGCAGAGGAGGACTGTTGAGGGCCTTAAAAAAGGTGGAATGACTGTAAGAGGTGGGTGAAAGAGAAGATGGGGCAGGAAGCCATGCACCAGAGGGGAACAGGTGGTATTCCACCCCTGGACACAGAATACAACACCTGGCAGGAGATGATATGCAGGTCCCTGAGTATCACAGCAATCCGTGGACTTCCAGGGGTTCGTGACTCAGGGGTTGCAACCACAGCACATCATGCTGGTGAGTAAAATCCTACACACCAGTATGATATGAATTTGAGATATAACATCCTTTAATGTCACACATTCATGTACACAATGAGGAGCATGGTATTTGGCCTACTAACAAAAACATCTACAATTATATTTGACATTAATGCTACTTAACACAATGCAATTCATGATATGAGGTGGAATAGTGCAATACTAACATGTCTCAGAGTAACACAGGCCACAAGCCATATGTAGAGTTTTCATTAAATGGACACTATAGCCATCACAATACTTTTAGCTCAGAAACCAGGTTCTGTGCCTACATCAGGCTAAAGTAAATTGTGTGACCATAGTGTCACTTAAAGAACACATTTTTTCCATCATTGACATGTACACATAACTATTGTATGAAACACATACCTGTATACTGTGCAGATTAAAATTCCTCATATCACAAATCACAATGTGCACATGCATGTTATAGAGTTTGACATGAGAATGAGTATAGGCCCTAGCATGTATCAATGTACATTGTATGCCCACATGGACATATATATGACTGTACTAATCCCTCTCATCATTTGACTCCTCCACAGAACCTCCTGTCACCAGGATGCAAACAGGCATGCCGCCACCTCCACCACCAGTCACAGGCATGCAGCCACCTCCACCACCACCACCAGTCACAGGCATGCAGCCACCACCACCAGTCTTCAGGCAACCATGTGAACATTATGCTCCCAGGCATGAGCAGGGTTGGATGGCTTCAGTAGAGGACCCGGAAGTGATGCCACCACCATTGACATCTGACCCCTGGCAAGATTCATGGCCAGAGGAATATTCTTCTTTTGGCTTTGAGGGGGAGCCAAGTCAGCCACAAAGGGTCCATGTCTTTACCCCCCCGTCAACACAATATCAGGGCAGTCATGGATTTTACACACAAGGTATGTCACAAGAAGTGCAAACTGGACAGGCTGAGTGGTCACACACTGGTCATCAATGGGACTACCAATCCACCCTTAGAGCTCCACCATCCTCTTCCCTTGGGAGAGCACCACCATCCTCTTCCCTTGGGAGCTCCACCATCCTCTTCCCTTGGTAGAGCTCCACCATCCTCTTCCCTTGGGAGAGCTCCACCATCTGCAGATGAGCATATAGCTGGAATTACTCAAGCACCAGCCGATGCAGCTGAAGCTGTCCCACAAGCACCAGCAGATGCAGCTGAGGATGTCCCACAAGCACCAGCAGATGCAGCTGAGGATGTCCCACAAGCACCAGCAGATGCAGCTGAACCTGCACCTCAAGCACCTAGAAGTCCTGCTGCTCAAGAGCCTGTGGATGCACTGTATTCTCCCCTGGGTGAGGAATACATTTCACTCCAGAGGAGGCTCATAACAAGCTGCGAGAGCAGACAAAGAGGCCAACAGAGGTTTCACAGGAGCCAAGAGAGGTTACTCAAGTGTAGCATAGAGCTGCAGAGGGACATGGCAGCATCATTAAATGGAATTGTTCAAAACCAGTCGCAGATGATGAGAATTCTGTCTGATATGCAGATGCAGATGGACAATAGATGGCGAAAACAAAATCAACTCTTGGGTGTGTTGGTTGAGCACTTTACACACCAGCAGGACACTGCCTCCAGCCTATCATCTGTGGCCAGCACACCAGCAGAAATAGAAGAATCTTCTCAAACCAGGAGAACAAGGCAATCCACTACAGCCACCTCAGCTCCCTCATACAAGAAGCCAAAAAAGAAAGACATATTCTTATAGTTCACCATAAATCTTGTCCTCTGTTATTTTCCATATAATTGTCATCCACATCCATGTGAGGTGTGTTTTAGTACACTAATATTGTTAAAACATATAATAAGGCCTGTGTGGAAAATGGCCCAAAAAATGTAATATTATCCTGTTTATGACATATTCTTGTACTATAACTCACATCCACAATAGTTTTTTCTGAAGGGTACATATAGTAATATTCACTTCTAAGATGTAAATCAATGTATCTCACATCCAATATAAATTGACACATTGGTATGTATAGTAGTGTTGTTACTGATAGGGTGGGCATTATCAGGTGTTTTAAGTCTGCAGGTGAGAGGTTGTGGTGTCTGTGATTGGGTTGACACAATTGCAAAGAGGCAGCCTTCAAGAAGGTGTTAGAAATGATCATATGAGCCATCCTAGGTTTTGCTTTCAACTAAGAATACCAAGAGAACAAAGCAAGTGTTCTAATTAAATCTGAAAGTATTTTGTTTTTAACATGCCCTATTTAAAAGGAGAAGGTTTTCTTTGGACTTGACTGTCCCTTTATATATTTTGGCATCAGTGCCAAGCTGTGTTAGCATTAGAATAAATTACACTCCAGTGGGTTCTAAAGAGATGAAGGTAATACAATTTAAAGTAAATAAGCAAGTGTATGTCCACAATGTGATAAAGTACCTACAAGCTCAATCCATTTGATTTTGTTGTGGCTTGAAACTATTTCAAATACACAAATAAACCTTAAAAAAGCAATATCATAGTATATTGTCCCTTTAACCTTGAGATGCTGCTTAAATGTATGTGTTTGTTAAGGCTTCCAGGGAGTTACGTTGCTTTTTTAGTCAGTGCAAGGGTTCCTGCGCCTGCAATTTGTGGCGAGATGAGAATGGAGTAGATTTTCTGAAATTTGCGTGCGTAAGTATATTGTTATATATATGTATTGTATATTGGATACCAAATTGAGCGTAGTTCTATGTTAGTCTATGGGTAAAAAAATATATTACGCCATTTGCTACGCCGTATATGTGATACCAAAATTGCGCAAAAACTTGCGTCGCCGGCTTTTGGGGGCGACGCTGCATATCGGATCAGGCCCCAGATTTTTTATGAATCCTTTTGCTGTGCTATTCATGTGAGTCAGGGTCAGAGCAACTTATGTGACAAGTACAAGAAAGCTTCATTCTCTCTGTAAATTTCCACCTTTTGTGTGTTGTTGATGACTTTTATAGAACAATAAATCATCATTGTGCTTTAATGTGCCATGTTACACACATTAATGTTTTTGTACCAAATAAACAATGCATCTTAGATATTATCTCATAATGTGTTGAGGAAATTTTAATGGACACTATTTACTAGACCAGCACAATGTATTACAAAAAATGAATAGATGTTTATCTTAGGAATTTATAATAAAGATGTGTATTCAATAATCCTCTTTCCTGGCTTTAATTCTTGGATTCCATACAGTAGCCTGTTTACAGGTTGGTAGAGCTTAATGCATGAAGAAAGTAATTATGTAAGAAACCATATCAAATAATTTTTGGCATCATATGGGACTTGGTAAAAGTGTCCTCATTCAAGTTATGATTAGCAAATACAAATAGAAAGAGAAGCGCTCTACCAGGAACTAACAAAAGCTCAATCACTTGTTCTATGGTGCCTCTGTTTAGCCCAATTGTGCTTTTCAAAGAGGAGAATTTTCCTGAAGTACATCAGTCTGATCCCATCTAGTAAGGTCAGTCCCACCCTAAATTAACAGTAATTAACCTATGAACAAGAAACATGGCAACTCAAACCAATCATTTTGGCCTTTCTGGGCTTTGTCCGTAAGATACAACTATATTCCTCTAAGCACATTGGGCAAGGAGTCCACATCTGGTTTCCCCCTTAGGGAGACTTCCCCAGAGTCATATTGCAAATCCATACAGAAAGAAGTAATCTGCCAGGAATTAATAACAGCTCAGTAGCTTGTTCTACAGCTAGTTACCACCTGGGAACATCCTCTTTAAACCAGACGTGGACTCTTTCCCAATGTGCTTAACAGGATATGATTGCACCTCACTGACGAGGCCCACGGGAGGCCAAAATGAACGTTTGAGGTTGCCATTTCTGTTGTTTAGATGATAATTGCCTGGTATTTTGGTAATGGACTAACCTTGTTAGGCAGGATCAGACTGATATACTTCAGAAAGTTCTCCCCTGTGAAAAGCGTGTTCGTGTGTGTCTGAGTGTTTTTGTGTGTGCATCTGAGTGTGTTTTTAAGTGTGTCTGAGTGTGTGTGTCAGTGTGTGTGTGTGTCTGAGTGTTTGTATGTGAGTGTGCCTGTGTTTTTGTGTGTGTCTGCATTCTGGGGGGTGGGGGAGGGTGACACCAAAACTTACCGCACCGGGTAACACCAACCCTAGTGACGCCACTGGATCTGGTTGATTTTGCCATGAATAAAAAAATGCCTTCTCTGTTCCTCTTTTTGGACACAGAGAAGGCATTTGATAGAGTACATTGGGACTATATGTTCTCCACAATGAGCCACTTTGGGATTGAAGGTCATTTTTTAAAAGCCATAAAGACCATCTACACACATCCCACTGCATTTCTAAAGGTAGCGGGATATCAATCGCAAAGAATAAAAATACATAATGGTCCACTTTCCCCACTATTCCCCACTATTTTTTGCCTTATGCATAGAACCATTGGCGGCAAGTATTAGGAAGAACCACGATATCTCAGGCATTAAAGTAGGAAACACTATGCATAAACTCTCTCTATTTGCTGATGATGTTATTCTAACTATCACAAAGCCAATGATCTCCTTTCCTCCTTTGTACGAGCTATTATCTAAAGTTGGCACCCTTTCGGGCTATAAAATAAATAACGATAAATGCAAAGCATTAGACATACATGTACCCGAGCACACAAAAAAATTACTGGAGATTAACTTTAATTTCAAGTGGGCAGCAGAAGCAATACAATACTTAGGAGTATTTATCCCTAAACAACTTGACAAATTATACCAGCTTAATTATGTCCCCATGTATTCCTTCCTTAAAAAATAAATGAAAAAATGGTTGTCTTACAAGATCTCATTCTATGGGAAAATAGTAAGTAGTAAGATTGCCATTCTACCCAAATTGTTGTACCTTTTTAGGTCTCTACCCATAGGAGTTCGGAAAACAGATCTACAGGACCTACAGAAACATCTCTTGGGCTTTATATGGTCCTATAAACTTGCAATAATAAATAAGAAAACAATGTTAAAGAGCAGAAGTCAGGGGGGTGGGGTGGGAATACCAGACCTCATAGCATATTTTCCAGCAGCAAGAATGGCACAAACTGCTTTATGGAATCATACAGACAATCAACTGGCATGGGTTCAACTAGAAGGCGAAATGATAGATTTAACACCAATTTACCAGATATTATGGACCCCTAAGAAGGATAGAAAACAAGCACGGCTAAAATACATCTCAATAACACACTCCGTTAGGCTTTGGGACATGCTGAATAATAAATTTATTTTAATCACAAAAAACTCTAGAGCCACTCCTCTCATAACCATTTCTACTTCTCTTAGTGACAATGTTAATGATATATGGGCTAACAAGGGTCTTTATCACATAGCAGACACAATTAGGGGAAATAAGCTCCTTACTTACGAACAATACAGAGATATACTGCCAATACTTCCAAACTCATGGTTTCACTTCCTCCAACTTACTTTCCGGGTAAATGAAGTCTGTGCTTCTCAAATCCACTCCGCTAATACTTTTTTCGAGGCATTGTGCTAATACTTTTTTCGAGGCATTGTGTGTTTCTCCCAAAAGATTAAAAGGAGCTATTACAGGCCTATATAATGTATTAAATACTGAGACCCCTTCAAGTAAGTTAAAATTTATTAAAAAATGGGAAGACGAAGGGCAATTTTCAAAAGATAACAAAGAATGGGCCGATATCCTAAACAGAGGCTTAGCATGTTCTTACAGTGCAAATTTAAAAGAGAACTACATCAAAGTGGCATTTAGGTGGTACCTACACATCCTCCTCTATTGAAACCCTACACTCACATAACTGCTATAGGGGGTGCCCAGAGGAAGGAACGTACACACACATGTGGTGGACATGTCCTAAAATACAATCGGCTAGATTTAGAGTTTGGCGTTAGCCGTCAAAAGCAGTGTTAAGGGGTCCTAACTCTGCTTTTTACTGCCCGCTGGTAGGAAAGGGTCTACAGCTCACTTTCTTTCCGCGACTCTAGGCTACCGCAGATCCCCTTACGTCAATTGCGTATCCTATCTTTTCAATGGGATTTGCCTAACGCTGGTATTTGGAGTCTTTGAAGAAGTGAGCCTCTACCAACAAGACTCCTACCGCCAAAAAAAGTCAGTAGTTAAGAGTTTTATGGGCTAACGCCAGAACATAAAGCTCTTAACTACAGTGCTATAAAGTACACTAAAACCAATAAACTACCTATGTACCCCTAAACCGAGGCCCCCCCACATCGCAAACCCTCTAATAAAATGTTTTAACCCCTAATCTGCCGACTGGACACTGCTGCCACCTACATTATAGCTATGAACCCCTAATCTGCTGCCCCTAACATCGCCAACACCTACTTTATATTTATTAACCCTTAATCTGCCCCCCCCAACGTCGCCTCCACCTACCTACACTTATTAACCCCTAATCTTTCGACCCGACATCGCCGTCACTATAATAAATGTATTATCCCCTAAACCTCCGCACTCCCTCCTCGCAAGCACTATAATAAATTGTATTACCCCCTAATCTGCCCTCCCTAACACCGCCGCCACCTACCTACAAATATTAACCCCTAATCTCCCGCCTGCAACATCGCCGCTACTATAATAAAGTTATTAACCCCTAACCTAAGTCTAACCCTAACACCCCCCTAACATAATTATAATTTAAATAAAACAAAATAATATTCCTATAATTAAATAAATTAATCCTATTTAAAACTAAATACTTACCTATAAAATAAACCCTAATACAGCTACAATATAACTAATAGTTACATTGTAGCTATTTTAGGATTTATATTTATTTTACAGGCAACTTTGTTTTTATTTTAACTAGGTACAATAGCTATTAAATAGTTAATAACTTTTTAATAGCTACCTAGTTAAAATAAGTACAAAATTACATGTAAAATAAATCCTAACCTAAGTTACAAATACACCTAACACTACCCTATCATTAAATTAATTAAATAAATTACCTACAATTATCTAAACTAAAATACAATTAAATAAACTAATCTACAATACAAAAACAAACACTAAATTACAGAAAATAAAAAAATATTTCAAGAAGTTTAAACTAATTAGTACTAATCTAAGCCCCCTAATAAAATAAAAAAGCCCCCCAAAATAATAACATGCCCTACCCTATTCTAAATTACAAAAGTAATTATCTCTTTTACCAGCCCTTAAAAGGGCTTTTTGTGGGGCATTACCCCAAAGTAATCAGCTCTTTTACCTGTAAAAAAAAAATACAACCCCCCCAACATTAAAACCCACCACCCACATACCCCTACTCTAACCCACCCAAACCCCCCTTAAAAAAACCTAACGCTAACCCCCTGAAGATCTCCCTACCTTAAGTCGTCTTCACCCAACCGGGCCAAAATCTTCATCCAAGGTGCACAGAGGAGGTCATTCATCTGGTAGAGCCATCTTCCAAGGAGCCGATGTGGAGCCATCCTCTTCATCCGGAGTCTTCTAACACAATGACGGTACCTTAAAGTGACGTCATCCAAGATGGCGTCCCTTCAATTCCGATTAGCTGATAGGATTCTATCAGCCAATCGGAATTAAGGTAGGAAAAAATCTGATTGGCTGATTCAATCAGCCAATCAGATTGAAGGTTCAAATCCGATTGGCTGATCCAATCAGCAATAGAATGCAAGATCAATACGAAGTAGGGATCGTATTGATTTGGATATAAGAATGACCAGCTACGATTCCCTCTATGGGTAATTGTCTTGGTTTACCGTGATATTGGATCCTCTTAAATTAAATGTTAGGACAATAAGACAGACATGGCTTGGGGTACACAGTACATGGAAGTAGATAGGAGGGAAATAATATTATCACTCCATGTTAGTTCAAAAGATAAATAAATTGGAGTAAATAAATAAATCCCACTAACTACTATAACTACGATTATTACTAGGTATCTGATTTGGGCTTTTCCCAAATTACTTAGAGACCACAATATTCGGTACTAATAAGGTAATTAGTCAGGCTTTCCTGTCTACCGAGCAGATACCTTCGACGATACAGTTTTTTGATGACTAGGTTTTTCAAGTGGTAACAATATATTCTCCATCATCAGGGGCAATAACATATCACTCCAATTTATTTATCTTTTGAACTAACATGGAGTGATAATATTATTTCCCTCCTATCTACTTCCATGTACTGTGTACCCCAAGCCATGTCTGTCTTATTGTCCTAACATTTAATTTAAGAGGATCCAATATCACGGTAAACCAAGACAATTACCCATAGAGGGAATCGTAGCTAGTCATTCTTATATCCAAATCAATATGAATCCTTACTTGGTTGTATTGTTTTTTCTAGCCATTACACTATTTTATGGCTATATGGTAGTAGACCAAGTGTATTTTAAATGTGTGTGTGAACCCCGTTTTTATCATGATCTAATAAAACAAAAATTGATGTCTATTTTGGTTAAACATGATAAATCAGAGGTAGCAATTGAGATAGATGAATACAAATTGAAATTAACAGAATTTGAACACCTGGAAGATTTCCAAAAATTATACCAACAATATCAAAAAGAACTAGATAAACTAGAGGAAGAGATAACCAAAACCAAAGGCCAAAAACTATACAGGGATAAAACTGACTTCGCCAACCATAAAGTATATAGATGGAGACAAAAGGGTTTCTTTAAAAATAACAAGACATCCAACAATATTATACAAACTGATATATCTGATACAGATGGGGAGGAACTTGATGGAACAACTTCTGAAAGTAATGATACTCCAGCTCCCAATCCAAGTACAAATATTCCACCACGTACCCACTCTAGTTTTTTAGGTCCCAGTTCAGGATCAGAAACAGACACACCAGGCGAGGGAGAGGTAAAAACAAGGGCCAAAAGGAAACCCCAGGAACATCACAGAAGGGAAACCAGGGGTGCCAAACAAAGAAAAAGAACAGTGAGCCCATTCTCCCATATCAGACTGAACAATTAAATATCATTAATCTTTCTGACCATACTCTGACTGAACACCATTCGTCTGTCTTAACTAAGGGGTTATCCTTCTGTCCCAACAATAAATTAGATAAATTCTTACTAACAAAAGATATTCATCTATTTGTTAGAAAATTGATGCTGAAAAAGATACACTGCATGAGAAACAACCCTAACAACACAGAATGGTCCAACGATGAAGTACAAAGCCTAAAAGACTTAGAAGACCTTTTAAAAGAAAGTGATGACACACAAATTAATGCCAAATGGCGTGACTTAATTAAGAACAAATCACAATACATACCCAACATTTCACAATTTCATAACATACAAACTTTTAATCAAATAGTTTGTAATGAGATTAATTCACTTACTATTCGAAATACAGGTGCCAATATCTCATTACCAGAACAACAAGCACTTAAGGAAATTGAAAGTTGGGATGATGTATTGATAAAAGGTTCTGATAAGGGTGGGAATATTGTCATTTGGCCGGTGGAACAATATCTAAATGAGGCCAATAAACAATTGGATGATGTTAACTGTTACAAGAAATTAATATTCAATCCATCAGCATCCTTCAAAAGACAATACGATACTATAATTGAAATGGCTAAAGCTAACTGTATTATAAACAATAAAGAATTCAAATGTTTACAAGTCAAAAATCCAAGAATCTCTACACTATACTTAATCCCCAAAATACGTAAGGATATCAGAAATCCTCCAGGTCGCCCCATTGTTTCAGGCAATGGGTGCCTGACAGAAAAAGCAAGTATATATGTCGATAAAAGATTGAGGTGTTTTATAGAAGAGTTACCCTCCTATGTTAGAAGGCATTCAGGTCACCTCAGAAACATGGCTGATCACTGCCGATGTCGAATCTCTCTATACAAGTATGAAACACGATTTTGGCATAAAAGCAGTGAAACATTTCCTTGACTTGGATTCTTCCGAATCTTATGAACACAATCTTTTCATTTTGAAACTAGTAAATTTCATATTAAATCATAATTTCTTTGTATTCAATGATCGTTACTACTTACAAACACGTGGAGCTGCCATGGGCACTGCTTGTGCACCAACATATGCTAATTTGTTTTTAGGGTGGTGGGAGAAGGAGATCGTTTTCTCAGATAATAATGCCACCTATATGGAACAAATACCTTTATGGATACGCTACATCGACGATATCCTCTTTATCTGGGAAGGATCCAAATCAGATCTGGACAAATTCCTGGATATACTTAACCATAATAACATCAACGTTAAGTTGACATATGAATGTAGCCAATCTGAGGTAAACAACTGATCTCTTCTGTAAACAAACCGCCACCAATTCAATTCTACACCACAGCAGTGCCCATACGAGAAGTACCCTAAGATCTTTACCAACAGGAGAGTTTCTCAGAATACGAAGAAACCGCTCGTCTGAATTAATTTTTAAAACAAGAGCAAAAGAGTTGGAAAACAGACCGAAGGCAAGAGGGTATAGTAATAGGAGCCTGAAAAAAGCAAAATACAGAGCCCTACATACTCCTAGACAAGATCTCTTATTTCCTAAACCAAAGAGAATGGACAATCAAACACGATTAATAACAACATTCAATTCACAAATCAAGGATGTAACACATATGATCCAAAAATCATGGTACATCCTTAAAAACGATCCTGACTTGAATGAAAGTTTAGGAGATAGAATTTCTATCTGTTATCGAAGATCTAGGAATTCAAAGGATAGATTGGTACAAAGTCGCTTTGTAAAAAAGAAAACAAAAATTACTTACCCTGGTAATTATCCATGCCGAAATTGCACATATTGTCCTAATACGTTTCAGATTAACCAAATTCAAGACAGATTTGGCAAGACACATCTAATCAAACATCATATTACATGTAATACAACAAGTGTAATATATGTATTACAATGCAGCTGTAAGCTGAACTATGTAGGAATGACCTCACGCCCGCTAAAGAAAAGAGTGGGCGATCATATGTGCAATATAAGAAATGCAGAATCTGATCTGAGAAAAGGCAAGAAAATTACACAAATTGCTAGACATTTTCTTATAAAACACAGTTCAAATACTGAAGTTTTGTCTTTCTTTGGCCTAGAAAAAGTGTCATTGGGCATCAGAGGTGGAGATTTGGAAGATGCATTATTACAGATAGAATGCAAATGGATTTATTTGCTGAACTCTGTCAATCCACATGGATTAAATGAGAACAATAACTACTATGTCTTTTTACCTAAATAAGCGATAAACTAACTTATTCAAATATATATGACAATATTTTTCCTGAATTTAAAATGTTCAAATAAGCGACTAATGAGCATATCAATATGACATCGAAATCATACGATACCTCCCATATAAATATGTTGTCAATCAAGATACATATGAATAACATATGATATTATGATATAATCATGTGATAATACCCCACACGAATATGTTATCCACAATGATATACATTATAATCTTTCCAGATATACTTTGTAATATCGAAAAATAAACTTTTTTCACTTTTTCTCTTTTAAGATTTTAAGATATATCTAATTATACAACACATCTAATTTCCAAACTATCAATTTTTTCAAATATGCACACATTATCACCAACCCTCAAATTTATTCTTATTTTCATTATTAGTGCACCATATTATTCAAGGTGCAATCCCTTTAAATTTCACATGTCCACACACTAATTCCCTTTATCACATTTGATAGTTATACACTTATAACATCCACACTCCTTGAACTGTCACCAGTTCTAACCAAAATATAATTACAATGTCACTTTTATTCACACTTTGAATAAATACATCTTTAATGTCACCTTTTTCCACACCTTTTCACTTAATTTACACTAAGTTGTATATTTATTTTTAATTTATCAAGCTTGCAGCTCATCTGCTATCTACACAGGTAACCCATTTTACAATATGTTAAATCTTCTTCACTGAATGAGACATCACTCACCTATATTTGCACCTACACATGACCTTGATCATATAGGATTTGATATATTAACACACATCGAACCCATGCGTATTTCATATCGAAAAGTTTTATTTGTCATTTTTTATGTTAAATCGCCCCCGTGACTTCGGGTCAATGTTTATAAAAAATAACATGAGTGGTATATAATATCTGAGTGGTGTATAATATCTGGTTTAATGTCTAACAGATAGTTTAATGTCTAACAGATAGATTAGCTGTCACAACAAACATACGAGTGTACAAAAACATAATAGCTCACATCAAAAAGATCCACGTTATAATTTGATTCTTTTTTCATCACAATAAAGAGAGGATAATGTGAGGAACCAATCAGAAAACAAGCTAACTAATCCTCAATGATTGATAGTTTCAAGAATCACTAGTGAATAGCGTACATCGGGAGCTTAGCAACCAGGATGCGGATGACGTACTCGCGTGTAAATCAACCGGCACAAGATTGACAGCATTTATAACCTATAGAAACCGCTCAACAAAAACATGTATCACTAGTCAACAGCGTACACCGGGAACTTAGCAACCAAAATGCGGATGACGTACTCACGTGAAAATCAACCAGCTCAAGATTGACAGTATCTATAACCTATAGAAACCTCTCAACAGAAAACATGAATAACTGACAAATTTTAAAACCAATGAGAACTAAATAACGTGATATTACTGACAGGGATCACAACCAATCAGAACGATGGGATATCGAAGAGAGTTATAATAAAATCATAAAATAAGTATATTAAGACAACAATATCTATTTGGGAGTAGTAATAGATAACAAGCTAAAGATGAGTGCACAATGCAGGGCAGCGGCTTCAAAGGCTAATAAGATACTAGCATGTATTAAAAGAGGCATTGATTCAAGGGAGGAAAGCATAATTCTGTCATTATATAAAGCCCTGGTAAGACCTCACCTTGAGTTTGGAGTGCAGTTCTGGGGACCGATTGCTAAAAAAGATATTGCAGAACTAGAAAAAGTTCAGAGAAGGGCCACAAAGCTAATAAGGGGATTGGAGAAATTAACCTATGAGGAGAGGCTAGCCAAACTGGGTCTGTTCTCTTTAGAAAAAAGGCGCTTGAGAGGTGACATGATTACTTTATATAAATATATTCAAGGCCCATATACAGAGATGGCAGAAGCTCTTTTTATTCCAAGAAAATTGGTTCTGACAAGAGGTCATAATTTAAGGTTGGAGGAAAGGAGATTTAATCTCCTGCAACGGAAACGTTTTTTTCACTGTAAGAGCAATAAAATTGTGGAACTCATTACCAAAGGAGGTAGTGAATGCCAATACCATAGATACATTTAAAAATAGTCTGGATAAATTTCTGTATATAAACAAAATTCATGGATATGATTGCTAGTATTAAATGGGTCACATTTTAATGGGGTTATTTAAGCTTAACTGGAGCTTTTTGTAAGTATTTTAGATTTGTATAGGTTGAACTCGATGGACTTCAGTCTTTTTTTCAACCTTATCTACTATGTTACTATGACATAAAATAGAAGTATTTCACTGAACACATACATAACATGAATTATATTTAACATTTGAATATCGCAAAATCTTCTCCACCAATCAACGATGCCAAAAAACCAAGCCCTTTACCAGCAGCCAATCCATTCACAGATAAGGGTATTTTAACCTCACGAAGACAGAGTGAGACTGCCCTTTGATACAGCCACCACGGCGAAACGCGTCAGTGGCATTCCCCCTTTCCCTTCTTGTTGTTTTTATGAATTTGTGTACTACTACCTAGCATAGAATGACTATTTAACTTTAGAAAATAAACTGCTTTGGCGGTCAGAAATTGACTCAGTTACGCTACGCTATTGAATAAGCCTAACCAATAGGGACTTTCCATTATATGCATATATTTTATAACGATATTAATCAAAATACAGTGGTCAGGCTTATCTTAACCATGTTAATGGGTAATTTTAATAGCCACAACAAAGAGCTATTTACGGGCACTTAGTTGGACGCCTCTTAACTGGGTATTTTTGATCGAGCTCAAGTTCCTCTACTTTTTATAATTAAATTCATGGATGGTTACATTAATGGCAGAGTATTTAGTCTAACCCACTCACGGTAATAACAAGGTATCCAATTTGGGCTTTTTCCGAACTATCTATAGACCATTATATTGGGTATAAATTAAGTAATCGGTCAGGCTTTCCTGACTATCTAACTATAATACCAGGTACTAATAAGGTAACTAGTCAGGCTTTTCCTGACTACCGGACGAATACATAATTATCCAAATTATTTATCACCTAGTTATTTAAGTGGCAATAATATATTACCAGAATCCCACTAACTACTATAACTACGATTATTACTAGGTATCTGATTTGGGCTCTTCCCAAATTACTCAGAGACCACAATATTCGGTACTAATAAGGTAATTAGTCAGGCTTTCCTGTCTACCGAGCAGATACCTTCGACGATACAGTTTTTTGATGACTAGGTTTTTCAAGTGGTAACAATATATTCTCCATCATCAGGGGCAATAACATATCACTCCAATTTATTTATCTTTTGAACTAACATGGACTGATACTATTATTTCCCTCCTATCTACTTCCATGTACTGTGTACCCCAAGCCATGTCTGTCTTATTGTCCTAACATTTAATTTAAGAGGATCCAATATCACGGTAAACCAAGACAATTACCCATAGAGGGAATCTTTCTACACGTTCAAGAGTGCTATATTTGTACCCTATAGTCAGTTCTTCACTGATTCCTTGTATAGTTTATAAGCTGGTACAAGCACCAACCCCTAACCAGACTGTGATTATTTGAATTTATCGAGACTTAACAAACCCACCATTTTGGGCTTACAGGGGAACGTTCAGTATAACTTTATCAAGTTTTGAGTAGTGCCATTGTTTCCTCTCCTATTAAGGAAATACCAACTAGGTCAGCTGAGAGAGCGTCATTTGTTTATAATGCCGTATAACACATAGCTGCCGGTTTTTGTTTGGCGATCACCTTGACAACAGACTCGTCTTGATGACATATACACTACATGTGTTTTCACTTGCGCTTGATGCGAGGCGTCATGTGGTCCACTCTGCGGCAAATCAGGTTTTTCCCTGGGGGTATATTAGGCACTATTGTAGGGGTGTGTTGGGATACGTTGTGTGACCAAGGCATCTGTGAGGGGCCAAAAGTTATGTGTTGCGCTTTTTGACACAATAAAGGTAATTGAAGTAATCTGCGGTGCCTGCTTACTTGTTTTACAGTTGGGATTTTTACCAAGTCCAGTTCAACAAACCTGTTCATGGTGGATAAGATTTTGGCAGAGCACACAGTGGGTGGAGGTGTTGGTGAGTGCTGATCTTTTTGGATTTATATATATATATATATATATATACACACAGATATAGGTATATGCAGATTTCTGCTCTCCGTAGACTTCTATGGGGAGAATACATTAAAGGACCAGTCAACACATTAGATTTGCATAATCAACAAATGCAAGATAACAAGACAATGCAATAGCACTTAGTCTGAACTTCAAATGAGTAGTAGATTGTTTTATAACAAATGTCAAAGTTATGAATATTTCCACTCCCCTTGTACCATGTCATAGCAAACGGCAAATCACAAATGCATATACGTATAGTCTGTGAATTCTTGCACATGCTCAGTAGGATCTGGTAACTCAAAAATTGTAAATATAAAAGACTGTGCACATTTTTTTTAATGGAAGTAAATTGGAAAGTTGTTTAAAATTACATGCTGTATCTGAATCATGAAAATTTAATTTAACCTGAGTGTCCCTTTATTGAGGTTGTGATATTTGGTTAGCGTGCGCCAGATTTTCCTTGCTCACAAACTTTTTACTTTCAACTTGTAATACGTGCAAAACCCGATGCACGCAAAAAAGATTACTTCTTGCAAAGCTTACGCTCAGGCAAAAGCACTAAATAGTGCGTGTTTGGCATTATCTTATAACCGGGGTATCACTTGACACTTAGCAGTATTCTACACTTTCACCTGGAACTGAATGGGTTACTTGACAAGATGTCGGAAAACAGCATTTAGACAGGCATCAAGTAAAGTCTAATCACTGTTCTGTTTATTATAATGCATAAAATACTTTTATAGACAATGGTTACAGTATATGGGGTTAAATAAATAACGTATCACAGTCAGACCATGTTACACATAATAATTTAGAACAAAGAAGCATAGTAAAAATAATAGGAATAAGGAGGAATAAGGTTTTTACTGTGAAACTAACAATTTTAGATAACCAAGTAGCTGGGCACCATTCTTGAGACACAATTGTTGCATATGAAACTAAAATCTAATATCAAAATGGAGTGAGTATGGACAAATATATATTCTTACAGTGTGTCACTTGTAATCTGGCCCATAATTGTCACATAAAAAAAACCTTACACTCTAAAACAAACTGATCAATTTACTGGTGGACTTGATATATAAAAAATAGTATAAATTACAATACAGTTCATTCATCATAGCATTATATTTCCAGATTTCAACCCCTTAAATTAAGGAGCAAAGTCTTTGATAATGGAAATTTCCATTAGCAAAGACTTCTGGTCTTTAAAGTGGCAGTAAATATAATTTTTTTCCTTCCATAACTGTGCAGCATTACTCTGAATATGTGTATTTTATAACCAATTTCTGTTAATATGTATGTTCAGTTAAATTCACAGATTGTGTTATAAACAGCCAGCAAAACCCCTCAAAAAATAGGCAACATATAATGTAATTAACCCCACACTTAGCACATAAACCTCAGATTTTTTATGAATCCTTTTGCTGTGCTATACATGTGAGTCAGGGTCAGAGCAACTTATGTAAAAAGTACAAGAAAGCTTCATTCTCTCTGTAAATTTCCACCTTTTGTGTGTTGTTGATGACTTTTATAGAACAATAAATCATCATTGTGCTTTAATGTGCCATGCATCTTAGATATTATCTCATAATGTGTTGAGGAAAATTTCATAGAGACTATTTAATAGACCCGCACAATGTATTCCAAAAAATGAATAGATGTTTATCTTAGGAATTTATAATAAAGATGTGTATTCAATAATCCTCTTTCCTGGCTTTAATTCTTGGATTCCATACAGTAGCCTGTTTACAGGTTGGTAGAGCTTAATGCATGAAGAAAATAATTATGTAAGAAACCATATCAAATAATTTTTGGCATCATATGGGACTTGGTAAAATTGTCCTCATTCAAGTTATGATTAGCAAATACAAATAGAAAGAGAAGCGCTCTACCAGGAACTAACAAAAGCTCAATCACTTGTTCTATGGTCCCTCTGTTTAGCCCAATTGTGCTTTTCAAAGAGGAGAACTTTCCTGAAGTACATCAGTCTGATCCCATCTAGTAAGGTCAGTCCCTCCCTAAATTAACAGTAATTAACCTATGAACAAGAAACATGGCAACTCAAACCAATCATTTTGGCCTTTCTGGGCCTTGTCCGTAAGATACAACTATATTCCTCTAAGTACATTGGGCAAGGAGTCCACATCTGGTTTCCCCCTTAGGGAGACTTCCCCAGAGTCATATTGCAAATCCATACAGAAAGAAGTAATCTGCCAGGAATTAATAACAGTTCAGTAGCTTGTTCTATAGCTAGTTACCACCTGGGAACATCCTCTTTAAACCAGACGTGGACTCTTTCCCAATGTGCTTAGCAGGATATGATTTCACCTCACTGACGAGGCCCACGGGAGGCCAAAATGAGTTGCCATTTCCGTTGTTTAGATGAGAATTGCTTGGTATTTTGGTAATGGACTAACCTTGTTAGGCAGGATCAGACTGATATACTTCAGAAAGTTCTCCCCTGTGAAAAGCACAATTAGGCTAAAGGAAGCTACTGCCAGGTGGTAACGAAGTCATAGAACAAGCCACTGAGCTGTTGTTCGTTCGTGGCAGACTGCTTCTCTTTCTGTATGTAGAAGTTATGATTGGCACCAACAGCAGTTTTTAAGGTCCCTACTACATTTATTATACGGCTGGTGAACAACCTTATGAACAAAAAACTTCCTTCGGTAATTCCACCTTTTGTGTGTTGTTGATCACTTTTATAAAAGACAAGCCACTGAGCTGTTGTTCGTTCGTGGCAGACTGCTTCTCTTTCTGTATGTAGAAGTTATGATTGGCACCAACAGCAGTTTTTAAGGTCCCTACTACATTTATTATACGGCTGGTGAACAACCTTATGAACAAAAAACTTCCTTCGGTAATTCCACCTTTTGTGTGTTGTTGATCACTTTTATAAAAGAAATCATTATAATTATGTTCTAACATACCATACTACACACTTACATTAATGTATCAGTGGCTCTTGGTTTTCACGTTCATGGGCGTAGGTCTTTAACAAACAATACAATAAAGCATTGTGATCACTCGAGAAACTCAGCTCCCAATTTGAATAATGAGCAAAAATTGTTTTCTGGAGCTGATAGCTAATAGGTTGTGATCAACCCCATAATATGAAAAGGTTCCTTTACTTTATTTAACTAAGTGACAACTTGTTCTGAGACACTAATTTCCTTCCAACAATAACCAAGTTTAGGGCCAGATTTAAGATTGGATCAGAAAATTGCACTTTCACAAGCATGATATTTGTGCTCCACTCGTAATACCATCGCATGCGATTGTGCGCTGGTATTAGAAGTGGCTCGCAATGTGAACGCATGGAAGCTTTGCACTCATGTGAGCGTGCTTTCATAGGCTCCAATGGGAGCCTCGTTCTCATGCTGTCAGACATAGCATGAGAACCTAAGCTAAGGGGATAAGTCGTGCAGCGATCGGCAGCAAATTTAAATATATATGTATATGAATATATACATATATATTTATGTGTTAATATGTGTTACAAGGTCATAGGATGTGTACCCAGTGCAGTTTGAGAGTGCAGTTCCCTTCCGTGTTTTGTATGTATCTAGGGTGATTACATAAGTCTGTGCAACCTTCACTTGTTCCCAGTTTGTTGGATTGAGAGCTTGCATTGTTTGGCTGTTTAGGGACCCAGGTTTTGGGAGAGACCTTGTTGTGGTACCTGGGCTTTTCCCATTTGGCCAGATGTGGTAACTAACTCTTCCATTTTTGCTTTTAATCTTAGCTGAGTGTTTGTAGGTGAGTGCTGGACTTCCTCTGTGTGTTGTATTAATTTGTTTTGTAATTTTCCGTATGGGCCTTGCACCCAGACCTGTCTGGGGTTAACTGCCTTGGACTCTGGGGACAGTGCAGCTTCCTGAGAGTGCTTTTGAGCCCCCAGGGCTGTGCATGTTGCAGGGTAATGGGATGTGTACCCAATTCAGTCTGAGAGTGCAGTCCTTTCCATGTTTTTTATGTATCTAGGGTGATTACATAAGTCTGTGCACCCTTCACTTGTTCCCAGTTTGTTTGATTGAGAGCTTGCATTTGTATGGCTGTTTAGGGGCCCAAGATTTGGGAGAGACCTTGACGTGGTACCTGGGCTTGTCCCATTTGGCCAGATGCGGTAACTAACTATTCTTAGCTGAGTGCTTGTAAGTGAGTGCTGGACTTCCTCTGTGTGCTGTATTTTTTTTTTTTTTTGTAATTTTCCCTATGGGCCTTGCACCCAGACCTAAGCAAATGCATATATATTTATAGAGAACACATATTTCCCCATAGACTGCAATGTAAAGGCACTTTTTTTTCTAACACCTAAGACCCGCTCACTTTAAGCCCTAAAAACTGCTTCATGTGGTTATTTTTTTTTTTTTTTAAATGCTACTCTGTTTTTATTTTAATAGATTACAGTACACTGTATTTTGGGGGAAATTTGGGCACTTTTTAAAAATTAACCAGAGATCTGATTTCTGTTTAATTTTCTGAACGCTAATTGCTATGATGAGCTAACGGTAGTAATAACCAGCCAGTTGTAATGGCTGGTTATTTATTGCACGTCCATTAACAGGGAATTTACCATTTACGGGCACGCAATAAACTAGTGCTCCATTTGTAATCTAGACCTTAATGAATGTTAAATTAAAATGGGGATTTTAAGCAAAAATGCTTATATTTCAAATAGAAATGCACCCATTCACCAATGTATGGGTGGCCAAGAAATGTGAAGTCCTGAATTTAGCACGCCTTGTTTTTTTGCTTTTGTTCTAACGTTTTACTTTAAATTTGTAATAAACACACTAATTATGCCGCAATAAAAAAAAATTGGAGCACAGCTAGCACTTGAGTTGGGAAAAAAATTAGAGCGCGAGTATAAAATAAAAACAAATATCTTAAGAGCGAGATTGCTAAACGCCATTCTTGATGTAGTTGTCGTGATTTCAATTTTCTATTGTTTCCTGCAGATCTTGCTAGCTGTATTTCGTATCATGTATCTGTCTATTAAATAAGTTTACATATGTACCAGGTCCCGACGAGTATACGGACACCTTTCACAAAACATTAATAGATAAATTCGCCCTCCTCCTACTTAGAGTATTCAATACAGCAAGACAACAAGGAAATTTTCCAGAAGAGTTTCTCAAAGCCACTATTGTCACTATGCCCAAACCGGGTAAGACCCCTGACACATGTGCTAATTTCAGGCCAATCTCATTATTAAACCTTAATACTAAAATGTACGCAAAAAATTCTGGTGAATCACCTTAAAGCTTTAATCCCACCCTTAGTTAATCCTGACCAGGTTGGCTTCACATTGGGACAATAAGGAGCAGACAATACTAGGAGGTTAATCAATATATTCCTAGAGGAGGTTGACTTTGTCAACCATGCATCACTTTGTAACTCGATGCTGAAACCGCTTTCAACCAAGTCGACTAGTTATACCTGCAAGAAACGCTATTGAAATTTGGTTTCCCCCGAACATTTTGTTCTATGGTTATGACCCTCTACTCATCCCCTTCGGCAGAGGTATGTGGTTTAGGTTTCTGTTCTCCTACATTTTAAATAACTAACGACACTCATCAGGGATGTCCTCTTTCCCCATTGCTTTTTGCCCTTGCAATGGAACCACTCACGGCGGCTATCAGAATCTCCCACAAAATACAGGGAGTCTGTCTCAGTGGCTCCTTACAAAAGGTGGCTGTAAAGGTCTTACCTGGTTTGGAGTCTGTAGCAAAGATATGTGCTCACCCTTACAGGTATCACAGCCCAAAGTGATCATGTAAGAAAACCACCTGGGCTGTGAATAAATGCACGGGGGCTGTGTGCAAAAACCAAGGATCCGAGTATGCTTTACAAACAAGGGTAAATCCAAGAGAGTAGTCAAGGTATTGCAGAGATCATAGGAAGCCAGAGGTGCAGGTAAAAGATGAACAGAGCTGGGGTCACAAGCCAGGGTCAGTCTTGGGGATTCAGGAGCAAAGACACAAAAACTAGAAACAGGAAACATGAAACAAAGAACTGACACTGAGCACAGGAAAAGTCAGGGTTATATAGCTAGATAATGTGCTGTTAAATGGTAGGAAGTCCCAGGTAAGCCTGACTGACAGGTTGTAAATGAGCACAGGGGATCCAGGCAAAGCAATATCCAGAGTCTAGCCGCAGTGGTGCAGGCAGGATAAGGAAAGGTAATGAAAGGCTTACATACACAGACTAGTAGAGAGAAGCAGCCGTGGCTTAGTGGCAAGAGAACAAGCCTAGGATAAGAGAGGACCCAGGTTCAAGTCCTTTGCTTGCCCCCAAAGGGGTGACTACGCTTGGCTGTCTGCATGGAATGGTGGGAACTGTGACAGTGGCATTGTTTGCAGATGACCTCACTGTATTCACCTCAAATCCCACCTCTTCATTACCAGCTCTCTTCTCCCTACTGGATGAGTTCACTAAAATTAGTTTCTATAAACTGAATTTCCCCAAAACAATAGCCTATGCTTTAAAAATTACAGATAAAGAACTCAGACTTGAGAAGGCAGTTCCCGTTTGTATGGTCCACAGAAACGATTTGTCTTTTTTGGAGTATTTCTATCACATGACATATCTATAATGATATCAAGTAACTTTACCCCATTATTGCAAAAATGTAGGCACCTTACGAATCATTGGAACTTGCCATGTCTTTCGTGGTGGGGCAGAATAGCAGCAGTTAACATGAGCCTTTTTCCTAAACTAACCTATTTTTTCCTCTGCTTGCTGATCCCTATTCCCAAACCCTTAATTGTACAATTTCAGCAAACTTGTAACTCCTTTATTTGGAAGGGAAAACAACCCAGAGTACCTATGAGATACTTACATTACCCCATGTCAGCAGGGGGAGCTGCTATGCCCAAACTTGTGGCATACCACAAAGCAGCAAGACTTGCACATATTTTAGCCTGGGGAGACACCACATCAAACAGTAAATGGTCCATACTTAAAGGGACAGTCAACCCAAAAATTACTTTAACTTATTTAGATTAGTTAACTAACTATCTTTACAGTAAACTGTAGCCAAATTTCCATCTAAATAAACTTTGGCAGAAAATAAACTTACTAGATCTCATCTGGCAGTTTGGAAATGGCCGCCTGACCCCTCCTTCTCTGACGTCTCCCAAAAGCTTGCACTAGTACAGGATCCTTTTCTCGAGTCTAGTAGTCTCGTCCCTGCGCGCTCCTGCAATTTCAGTTAACAGCTGTTCATACCCGGCCGGCACTCACTGCCTCTCATCCATGCTGTGTGCTGTGTGTTACAGAGACTGAGAGGCAGTGAGTGCCTGGCAGGCAGCGATATGATGGTCTGAGAGTAGAGAGAAATGATATGATGGTTTCACCTATTTGATTCTACAGAAAGAAATACAATTTGCTTACTAAGCAGAGGCTTCATAACGTTCCTTGTTACACAAAATGTCATATCCTGTATAAAAAAAAATTACGCTGAGCTGCAGGGTTTATTCTCAGCTTAAAATAATGTTATGTGAAGTTTCTGTTATAATCAGGGAATCTTGTAACCAGAATATTACGTTATTGATCTAACCACTTCTGCCCAGGAACAGTCTCTTCTTCAAAATCACCGTAGAGCACAGCTTGATTGCAGCCCGGCGTAGAAATAGGAGTTAATTTTTTATATTTTTTTAGGTCTGAAAGGTTTGTCTACACCTTTATGACTTATACAGATGAAGGATTTATTGCTGGAAAATATTACAAAATGCCACGTAATTATTTAAGTGAACCATTTGCTTAAACTGGAATAATCCATTTTTTTTGTGCTATAAAGTATTCTATGCAGAGCAATAAGTGGTCAGTCTGGGTAAAATAGCATAAAACAGGATTGTAGTGTTTGGTTTCATTGTTGATTTATTTTTTTAATCTCTGCAGACTGGTTTGTAGCTATAGTTTTTGTCTGATATCTCTAGCCATTTCCAAACTTGCTACAGTTTACTGTAAAGATAGTTAGTTAACTAATCTAAATAAGTTAAAGTAATTTTTGGGTTGACTGTCCCTTTAAAACAAGCTTCAATCTCCCTTAAGATAAAACTACACAATCTTATCTGGATACCTAAACATATGAGAAAAGCGAACCTCTCTGAGAAGTTCATAGTTTAATGTAATTTGAAGTTCTGGGACAAGATTAGCCACACACCTAGGGTTTTACCCCATCCATCCCCGACCCAATCAATCACAGGATTATTAGTAGCACTAACGGACTCACACCCAGACTTGTGGACAGAAGCAGGGATAGTATCTGTTGCTGACTTATTTACTAACTGTTCCAAACTATATTTCCTCAATCACCATTACTCCATTTCAAGTTTCTAAATTCAAAAAGTATTTTAAGATCTTAGGACTTTCTTGATGTACTTTTGAGACAAAAAAAACGATTGAGAAAAGAAATGGGCCACAGGTACACGAATACCAAAGATGTTCTCTTTGCATTACATAGTATCTCTTATTTAGAATTACATTTTAAGATTCTTACCCAGTGGCATCTGACACCCCAAAGACTTTTTCAGATTTCTCACTGAAATTACCCATTGTGCTGGAGAGGTTGTGGGAAAATCGGATTTCCCACACATATGTCGTGGGATTGCCCAAAAATTCAACGATTATGGACTAGAGCTTTTCTGTAGAGTAGAAAATTTGGAATTGATAGAAACAGAAACCCTCAGATGGAACTTTTTCACTTGTTCCACAAAAAAAGTTTTGAAAATAATTACACACATTCAGCTAGATTACGAGTTGAGCGTTATGAGTCAAATAGCAGCGTTGTGGCCCATAACGCATCATTTTCCCTAACGCAGCCATTACAAGTCTTGTCGGTATAGGTGTATCACAAGCCTTTTAGCCTGTAATGCAAAGTCAGTACCGCACTCTTAAAAATGACGTTTTTTTTAAATGGGATTCCCATAGCGCTGGTATAAAGAGTTTTGCGTTCTGGCTAAAAAAACGCGTTACACCCTATAACGAAAAGATCTGTAACGCCATCTCAAGTCAATAGTTATGAGTTTTACGCTACAAATCAGTAACATAAAACTCATAACTAAAGTGTTAAAAAGTACACTAACGCCCATAACCTACCTGTTAACTCCTAAACCGAGGCCCTCCCGCATTGCAAACACTATAATAAACTGATTAACCCTTAATCTGCCGCTCCCGACATCGCCGCCACTAATAAAATTTATTAACCCCTATTCTGCCACTCCCCGACATGGTCACCACTATGCTAAAGTTATTAACCCCTAAACCACCACCCTCCCGCATTGCAAACACTATTAAAATATTATTAACCCCTAACCTACCGTCCACCCACATCGCCCCCACTATACTAAAGTTATTAAGCCCTACACCACCGCCACTATAATAAACCTATTAACCCCTAAGCTGCAAGCCCCCCCCACAACAAAATATACTAAATTAAACTATTAACCTCTAAACCAAAAGCCCCCACATCGAAGTAAACCAAATTAAACTAGTAACCAATAAACCTAACGCCCCCCTAACTTTATATTAAATTTACAATCTCCCTTTCTTAAATTAAACTAAAATTTACCTGTCAAATTAAAAATAAGTTTAAACTAACAATTAAACTAATATAATTATTAATCTAAAATTAAACTAACTACTAATTAAATAAACTAAACTACACAGTAAAAAAAAATCCTAACACTACTCTAAAAAATTACAAAATATCTAATTACAAAAAAAAATTAATAAGTTACAAAAAATAACAAACACTAAATTACGGAAAATAACAAACAAAATTATACAAAATAAAAAAGAATTACACCTAATCTAATAGCCCACCCAAAATTAAAAAAAAACGTAGCCTACAATAAACTACCAATGGCCCTTAAAAAGGGCCTTTTGTGGGGCATTGCCCCAAAGATATCAGCTATTTTACCCGTAAAAACCCCCCACAAAGATCCCCCCAACAGTAAAACCCACCACCCAACCAACCCCCCAAAATAAAAACCTAATTCTAAAAAACCTAAGCTATCTATTGCCCTGAAAAGAGCATTTGTATGGGCATTGCCCTTAAAAGGCAATTTAGCTCTTTTACTGCCCAAAGCCTAAACTAAAAAAAAAACCACCCAAAAAACCCTTAAAAAAAGCCTAACACTAACCCCGACGATCCACTTACAGTTTTTGAAGTCCCGCTTGAACGATCTTCATCCAGGAGGCGAGAAGTCTTCATCTTTCTCTATTCATATCTACTCTTTCTTCATACTCAAAACGTCTGTTCTCCACATTCAATACTCTTCTCCGCACACCCCCACCTCCCACCACAACTTTTCTCTCAGCCCAAGATTTTGCCAGCTACTTCAACAACAAAATTGACTCCATCAGAACTGAAATCAGCTCTCAACATACTACTGGTCTCCCACCCCCTCAAAAGCTCACAATTATCCAAAACCCACATAGTCATAAATTTAGCTCTTTTGACCATGTTACAGAGGATGAAGTTTCTGCCCTTATACTATCCTCTCACCTCACTACCTGTCCCCTCGACCCCATCCCCTCACAACTACTCCCCTCCATCTCTTCTACCCTTACCCCTATACTCGCACACATCTTCAACCTCTCCCTCAGCACTGATATAGTTCCCACATCTCTTAAACATGCATTAGTCACACCTATCCTCAAAAAATCTTCTCTCGATCCAACCTCCCCTTCCAACTACAGCCCTATTTCCCTTCTACCTCTGGCCTCAAAGCTTCTTGAAAAGCTAGTATTATGCATGTCTATCCAATTTCCTTACATTAAACTCCCTCCTTGACCCACTGCAATCTGGATTTTGCCCCCTTCTCTCAACAGAGACAGCAATTGTTAAGGTTACCAATGACCTACTTACAGCAAAATCAAAAGGCCATTTCTCTCTACTTATGCTCCTTGATCTGTCTGCAGCCTTATAAACTATCAACCATCCTCTTTTTCTCCATACCCTCCAATCCTTCGGCATCTGTGACACAGCTCTCTCTTGGTTCTCTTCTTATCTGTCTAACCGTACCTTTAGTGTAGCCTTATCTGGGGTATCCTCTGCCCCATTACCTCTTTCTGTTGGGGTACCGCAAGGCTCTGTCCTCAGTCCCCTTCTCTTCTCAATCTACACGTCCTCACTAGGTTCCTTAATAAAGTCCCACAGGTTTCATTATCATTTGTATGCCAACGATACCCAAATCTACCTCTCTGCACCAGAATTATCTCCTTCCTTGCTAACCTGTGTCACTAACTGTCTCTCTCATATCTCATCTTGGATGTCCTCTCACTATCTCAAGCTAAATCTCTCCAAAACTGAGCTCCTTATTTTCCCCCCTTCTTCCAAAATCTCCACCCCTCATGTCTCTATAACTGTTGACAACTCCATCATTACCCCAACCTCACATGCCCAATGTCTTGGGGTCACACTTGACTCAGATCTTTATTTCACCCCTCACATTCAGTCCTTGGCTAAAGCCTGCCGCTTCCATCTTAAAAACATTGCTAAAATTAAACATTTCCTTACACAAGACACAACAAAGATTTTAATCCACTCTCTCATCCTTTCCCGCCTCGACTACTGCAGCTCTATCCTCTCTGGTCTCCCTAGCTACTGCCTAGCTCCTTTACAATCCATAATGAATGCCTCTGCCTGGCTCATCTTCCTTGCACGTCACTCCTCATCTGCCGCACCTCTCTGCCAATCCCTTCACTGGCTTCCTCTTGCCTCCAGGATTAAACACAAAATCTGCACTCTGACAAACAAAGCCCTCAATTGCATTGCTCCCCCGTACATCTCAGACCTTGTCTCCAGATACTCTCCCTCCCATCCCCTTTGCTCCTTTCATGATCTCCTACTCTACCTCCTCACATTTCCATCTACAAGATTTCTCAAGACTGGCTCCCATCCTATGGAACTCTCTGCCTCGCTCCACAAGAATCTCCCCTAGTTTTAAAAGCTTCAAGTGCTCCCTGAAGACTCTACTATTCAGGAACGCCTACAACCTACACTAACCTTCTTATCTCCACTGCTATCCCCTAAAACCCCATAGCATGTAAGCCTATGAGCCCAGCTGTCTGTAGTTCACCTTCATAAGAGCCGACTACAACAATGCAACTCTCGGCTGGACCCTCTACCCATTTGATCACTGTAATCGTTTTTTATATACCACCCATGTTCATAGCGCTGCGGAACCTGTTGGCACTCTACAAATACCTGATAATAATAATATTCCAGACGGCCTCTTCAATCTTCATCCCGGCAGCGAAGTCCTCATCCAAGCGGCGAGAAGTCTTCATCCAGACGGCCTCTTCAGTCTTCATCCAGGCGGCATCTTCTATCTTGATCCCGGTGGAGTGGAGCAGGTCCATCCTGTAGACATCCGGCGCGGATTAAGAATGAGAGCTGCTTAAATCCTATTGGCTAAGTTGAACAGCCAATAGGATTTTAGCAGCCCTAATTCCTATTGGCTGATTCAAATCTTTCAGCCAATAGGAATGCATGGGACACCATTTTAAATCGCGTCCCTTGCATTGAAGATTCAGTGTTCGGCGGCGACCGTATAAAGAGGATGCTCCGTGCCGGATGTCTTCAGGATGGACCCGCTCCTCGCTGCTGGGATCAAGATAGAAGATGCCGTCTGGATGAAGATTTAAGAGGCCGCCTGGATGAAGACTTTTCGCCGCCGGGATGAAGATTGAAGAGGCCGCCTGGATGAAGACATCTCGCCGCTTGGATGAGGACTTCAATGCCGGGATGAAGATCATTCAAGCAGAACTTCAAAAACTGTAAGTGGATCGTCGGAGGTTAGTGTTAGGCTTTTTTAAGGGATTTTTGGGTGTTTTTTTTTTTTAGTTTAGGGTTTGGGCAGTAAAAGAGCTAAATGCCCTTACAAATGCCCATGTCAGGGAAATGGGTAGCTTAGGTTTTTTTAGAATTAGTTTTTTTAATTTGGGGGTTGGTTGGGTGGTGCGTTTTACTGTTGGGGGAATCTTTGTGTTTTTTTTGCAGGTAAAAGAGCTGATATCTTTGGGGGAAATGCCCCACAAAATGCCCTTTTAAGGACTATTGGTAGTTTATTGTAGGCTAGGTTTTTTTTATTTTGGGTGGGCTTTTTTATTTTGATAGGGCTATTCGATTAGGTGTAATTCTTTTTTATTTTTGATTATTTTGTTTTTTATTTTTTTGTAATTTAGTGTTTTATTTTGTAAGTTTAAGTTTTAGTGTAAGGCAGGTTAGGTTTTATTTCACAGGTAAATTTGTATTTATTTTAACTAGGTAGTTAGTAAATAGTTAATAACTATTTACTAACTGGTCTACCTAGTTAAAATAAATACAAACTTACCTGTGAAATAAAAATAAAAGTATGTATTTAGTTTAAAAAAGGTATTATTTAGTTAATAATTGTAACTTTAGTTTAGCTCTAGTTTAATTATGCTAAAGTTAGGGGGTGTTAGGATTAAGGTTACTTTAAGGTTATGTTAGGGTTAGGTTTAGGGGTTAATAGTTTAATTTAGATTTTTGCGATGTGGGGGGCTAGGGGTTTAGGGGTTAATAGATGTATTTAGTGGTAGTGATGTGGGAGGCCAGAGGTTTAGGGGTTAATAACTTTATTTAGTTGCGGCGATATTGGGGAGCGGCGGAACAGGTGTTAATAACTTTAATATAGTGGCAGCAATGTTGGAGTGCGGTGGAATAGGGGTTAATAACTTTAGTATAGTGGTGGCAATATCAGTAGCAGCAGATTAGGGGTTAATAGATTTATTTACTTGGTGGCGATATTGGGAACGGCAGATTAGGGGTTAACAACATTATGTAGGTGCTGGCATTGTCGGGGGCAGACGATTAGGGGTGTTTAGACTCAGAGTTTATGCTAGGGGGTTTACATGTTAGTTTTTTTCCCCATAGACATCAATGGGGCTGCGTTACAGAGCTTTTTTTTTCGCGATCGCAGGTTTTTTCTGACACCTTCTCCCCATTGATGTGTATGGGGGAAGCGTGCACAAGCATGTCAAAACAGCGCTTGTATTTATGTGATGTATGGAGCTCAACTCAGCTATATTGCCCGCACAAGCCAATTTTTTTAAAATTGTAATGACTGCGCTATTGGGGTTTAAATAACGCAACTTTTGTTGTGTTTGTTAATTTCCCTATAGCGCTAAAAACTCATAATCTAGCCAATAGAAAATATGGAAAGTCCTATATTTGCTGTCCATAACAAAAAGGATTTACATTGTATGAGTTTGGAACTATGGAGGCACCATCAGAAGGATAGACCATGTTAAACTGCTTTAAGGTGAGATAAACACCAAAACAACCTACATCATATAAATTTACACAAGACTATATTACGGTAATAACGTTTCATCAAAACATGTTATAACAACACAGAAGTGCGGCGGTGGGAGTATCGGAAACCTCCCCTTTCCTCCTTTCCCCCTTTTTATTTTTTAGGACTGACAGCCTTCACTTAAACTTATGCAAGACAGTTGTAATAACATTTTAGAGGTACTTCTAAATATACTACCCCATATTCCCATACCCTACTGAGTAACATCCTCCTTAAATATTTTAAAACATACTATCCCTCAACAGTCAAACTGAATAAACCAATCTACTTCTCTTTCCCTGTTTTATTATAGCTAAAAGGAAAATGTCATATCGGGATATTGAATTATCAAAATCTATATCTACCTCGTTTTAGACAAGACTTGTTATGCTTGTTAAAAACTATAGTAAACACTGCACTGTCATTATTGAGACATAACACTGTTATCCTTGTTGTTGGTTTGTAAGCATTGTACAGACTTTCTACGTTTGTAATAGTGCTTTAACCTGTAAAAATGTAATAAAAAATTATTTTAAAAAAATAAAATAAATGAGTTTACATATGTATGTGTGCTACAAACACCTGTGTGGAATATAGCAATTTTAAGTCTGAAGTCATATAATTATAATGCGTGGTTTTCCACTCTGATGAAAGAGAACTTTGAACCTGATGGCGTGCTGCGACTCCAATCTGGCACACTTTGTAACAACTTAAAGGCTCATAACGAATATCATTGAAATAAGCATTGACACAGGATCTGTGTCCTAAAAGAAGGCAAATTGACATTCAGTCATAAGGAGAGGTATCAATTTTGTTAATATTGGAACCGCTAGATGTGGAGCCTGCCATAATTGATGGACGGCAGGTGATCCGGTACATTACACATGGCACCTTTTGCTCCCTCTGCACATACTACATGCTATACCCCTTGTTGAAGTGGGGCTACTGCTATACTACTTGCTTGCCGGGACATTGCTTTACTACTAATTCAGCTTGCTTTGGCTAACCGCATGAACTTCCTGATGTCTCCTTTTGCCTTTAAAGCCTCTTTTCTAACATATGCTTATGTTTAAACCTATATGGATGTACGTGCAGCCTTTTGCCCACTAATATATTACTTTGGAATCGCATCATTTCAAGGGATGAACTTTCTCCTATAAAATGAGCCATCTCAACAATCAAGTTAACATGAACTGTACACATGCACAGATCCCCACGTATCCCCTGGCCAAACACTACCTATTACATATAGGGTTTGGTTCAGCAGGGTGTTGCATGTTATTCTTTCTTCAGAGAAGATTTTTTATTTTGTATTTATGTTTATGTGTTTTTTCCATAAAGGTATTTGGTACTAATACATTTTCTTTGCACTTCTAGGTTATAGGATATGTGCATTCTTACTTTGACGACAATGTGTATTTTTAGATATTTTCAGAATACATATTATGAACAATAACAATAAAAGTTTTTTTGATAATTAAGAGTGCTGAATTCCCATTCTTTCACATATGGGGGCCCATTTATCAAGCTCTGCAAGGAGCTTGTGGGCCCGTGTTTCTGGCGAGTCTTCAGACTCGCCAGAAACACAAGTGATGGAGCAGCGGTGTAAAGACCGCTGCTCCATAACCCTGTCCGTCTGCTCTGAGGAGGCAGACAGGAATCGCCGGAAATCAACCCGATCAAGTACGATCGGGTTGATTGACACCCCCCTGCTGGCAGCCGATTGACCGTGAGTCTGCAGGGGGCGGCGTTGCACCAGCAGCTCACAAGAGCTGCTAGTGCAATGCTGAATACGGAGAGAGTATTGCTCTCTGCATTCAACGACGTCTGTCGGACCTGATCCGCACTGTCAGATCAGGTCCGACAGACATATGATAAATAGGCCCCATAGACTCTCATATCTATAGTGTCTATCTTTTCTAGTTTTAAAAAATAATATAATAATAATCTAATAGAAAAAGGGATTTTTCAGATTAAAATGATAGAAAAAGGGGACAAAGTAAATTTACATTTATATTATGATTTTATTTTGTTACTAAATATAATTAAACATTGTATATTACAGTCTCAAGGTGTTTAACAAAGTGTCTATTTAGGTTATCAGCAAATATAGCATAATATAGTAGTGCTAAAAAATGCAATGGTTGGTTGTTATGATGGACCCTGTAAGAAATTAATAAAGGTCTTTTTAACTTGACTGGAGGCTGGAAAACTACTTATTTTAAAAAAATGCAATGACCACTTTATAAAAAGAGGGGACATCCACTTTCTCTCAATACATTTCATGACCCTGGGAAGCATTTTCAAATTTTGGGGGAAATGGGTATATGAGGGGTTTTATTTGTTTTAAGGCAAACTTATCTGGAACCCATACAGCAAGTTCTTTAAGTATCTATCTCTAGTAAAGTGTTAAATAACTACTCTTAACAGAAGATCTGCCAAGTATGTAAGATGCTCTTAAGCCTCACAATAGCTGGCTTGATACCTTGAAATGGCATGAAAGTTACTTTATGACCAAGCGTAGAGCATTGGCAGGATTTTAATTTCCCTAACAGCTCTCCTTCCACAACAAAATAGTGCAACACCTGCGGCTTAATTTCAAAACTATGGAGAGAATATGTCAGTTTACTGAAGATAATTAATTTCTGTGTATTTAGTGTCTTAACAGGGATACACTGACACATAGTATCACAAAAATAATAACTTCTTTGTTCCGTTGGTATTAGTCATCTCATTTAAATTTTTATTTGATTTACATTTAACTTGAATAAAAAACTTTTGTGTGTTTATTTTATATTATAAGAAATGCTCCAAAAAACTCTAGCAACCTGTAAGTATTAACATAATAATAAAGTAATGATGCCCATAAATTGCTTGGTTTATAACAATGCATGCAATGGTTTAAAGCAGGTTTTTTTTAAAGGCACTGGGCCTCCCCTCTAATGAAATTTACAAGACAGAGCCCCCCAAAATAGATTTTACATTATTCTCTTTAAAGAAAATTGTAATATTTATTTTTAGCTTTAATTTGGGGGATTTAAATCTGGCTCAGGGTTCACAAACAGCTCTTAATAGAGTGCTTCAATCTGCACTTTGTTTCCCCTGTGTTAAACGCACATTTCCATAGGATAGTGCAAAGTGTCATTGCTTCCACGCCTCCCCATTTATATGCTCAATTGACCTCCTAGGGAGGTCAGCCTCACACTTTGAAAACTAATGGTTTAAAAGGGTGGGACACCACTGATTACCTCTGAGTATGATCTGTTTACTACTACTCATTGCTCCCTGTCATTTATCCAGTTATTTATCTATGAGCTAACATTTTCAATTATTTCTAGTCCCTTCATTTTGTACATCGAAACATAGATATTGACAGCAGATAAGATCCATAGGCCCAGCACGTCTGCTCTATATTTCCTAAAAGTATAAACTAATCTAGTTTGTAGGATAGCCTTATGCTTGCCCCAGGCATTCGGAAAGTCTCCCACAGTGTTTTCCAATTCTACCTCTTGTTGAAGTGTATACCACAAATCAATCACCCTTTTTGTAAAGAAGTGCTTTCAAAAATTACTCCTGAATATACTACCCTTCAGCTTGAGATCATGACCCCTTGTTCTTGATATTTCCTTTTTATGTAAAATAATCACTTCTCAGTTTTACTAAGCCCTTTATTATACTTGAAAGTGTCTCTCATATCACCTCTTTCACTTCTCTCCTCTAAGCTATACATATTTAGGTCATTGAGCCTATCCTGGTAAGTTTAATTTTTTTAGACCATGTACCATTTTGGTAGTCCCCCTTTGCACAGATTTAAGTCTCTTTATATTCTTCTGAAGATATGGCCTCCAGAACTGCACCCATTACTCAAGATGAGGCCTTAATTTCTCAAGTGGCACTTTGCAAAATCTAAGTAAATCACAGCAACTGATTCCCATTATTAATATTTTTTACTTCCTTCCTCATATAATCTAATTAGATTAGTTTGACATGATCTATTTCTCGTAAAACCATATTGATTTGAACTCATAATGTTGTTTACACGAATATGCTCATCAATATAATCCCTTATATTCCTTTCAAGTATCTTCCCCACTATTGATGTTAGACTAACTGGTCTATAGCTTCCTGGATCAGACCTGCTTCCTTTTTAAAAAAAATGGCACCACTTCAGCTTTACGCCAGTCCTGGGGTACTATGCCTAAGGACAATGAGTCTTGAAAAATTAAGAGTGTATAACGTCCCTTTAATATTATCCAGTTTTTTCCTGATATCATCTAGTGATAACCCAATTAATGGTATGGGTTTGTATGTTCTAGTTTGTTTCAAAGTATCTCCCATTGGTTCTTTGCTTGTGTATACTAAAGAAGAGAAGCTGGGTTAGTACCTCAGCCTTCTCCCTGTCACTGTTAATCATGCTACCTATATTTTCCCTCTTAGATTTTTTTGCCATTTATGTACTAAAAAAAACTTTTAGGGTTTGACTTAGAATCCTTTGCAATAAATCTTTCATTTTCAATATTGGCTAATTTGCTTTGTTACATTCCTTATATATTTAGAATGTCGAGTCTGTACTATTTTCTTTGAATAATTTAAATGCCCTACATTTTTCATGATTCAGATAGAGCATGCAATTTTAAACAACTTTCTAATTTACTCCTAGTATCAATTTTTCTTTGTTCTCTTGCTATCTTTATTTAAAAAGCAGGAATGTGATGCATAGGAGCCGGCCCATTGTTGGTTGAGAACCTGAATAGGAGTAAATTAGAAAGTTGATTAAAAATTCATGGTCTATCTGAATCATGAAAGAAAAAAATTGGGTTCAGTGTCCCTTTAACACATTTTTATTTAGCCACATTGGCTTGGATTTTTTTATTTTGCTTTTATAACCATGTGATATGTAAAAGAAAGAACACAGAGGCACCACAATGGCCTAGTACCACCAGCACAAGAACAAGAGACAGCAAAATGAACAGGTACTCACAAACATGGAACACTATATGGTGCTAGTGGGACAGGCTGGAACTTTAGCAGTAGTCCAGCTAACTGTATATACACCGTCTCTTGTCCAAACCAAAGGATATCCACGGGGGTCTTCTCCAACTTTTATTCTGGAAATATAAAATAGACAACATTGGGTCTTGATCAGGGGATGATCACTAAAATGAAAGAGATTTTTGTTTCCCCAAGTACCCTAGCACTGCCTTTTATTATCACCTCCCCAAGATCCACAAGGATCCAGTAAAACACCAAGGATGGCCTATCATTGCAGGAATTGGGAGCCTTACAGACTCTCTGTCTGCCTACATAGATGTTTTTCTACAGAATTGTGTCATCACTCTTCCCTTTTATATCAAAGACACCACTGACCTATTATTAAAACTCAAAGAATTATACCTGGATGATGAATGTTGGTGGGTCTCCTGTGATGTAGGGGCCCTCTATTCTAATATCAAGCATGATCTAGGGATCAAAGCAGTACGAACATATTTAGAACAAGATTTGTATATGCCTAGAGAACAGGTTAGTTTTATTATTGAGTTGATCACTTTTATTTTACAGCACAATTATTTTTTATATCAAAGTAGATATTGTTTACAAATCAAGGGGATGACCATGGGCACCAGGTTCACACCCAGTTTTGCAAATTTGTTTATGGGACAATTCGAACAACTATACATTTATGATTCCCAATTTGCAGCGAACCTGGTGTTCTATGGCCATTATATCGACGACTTACTATTTATCTTTAGGACTTATAATGAGATTTCAGACTTTATAAATCATTTAAACAATGACACTTTTGGAATATCATTTACATCCAATATTCAAAAAGATAGCATTGAGTTTTTGGATCTGGTTTTGGGGAGGTCCAGGGGTGGAGTTGTTTATTCCAAGACTTTTTTTTTAAAACTGTAGACTGTAATAGTCTTCTTCATTATAGCAATATTCACTATCAGTGTTGGAAAAATAATGTCCCCTATGGACAGTTTAGACAGATTAGGAGGAACTGCTCCACCCTGGAAGATTATGATGAGCAGGCTAAGGTCCTTGGGGACCGATTTTTGAAGAAGGGATATCCAGAGGATCTGGTTAATAGAGATCTTAATAGGGTCAGAGGGAAGTATAGGAACAAATATTTCATCAGTTAAGAAAAGATGTCAACAGATTTAAAAAATGACAACCCTCCTTTGTTCATTACTAGATATAGTTCCAATTATCGGGAGATCAATAATATTTTACTGAAACATTGGCCTGTGTTGACCAATGATCCTTTGTTGAAAAATATACTTGGTCCTAAACCTAAGGTAGTGTATAGAAGGGCTCCCACCCTTAAAACCACTCTGACCCCAAGTAAAGTGGTAAAAGACAAACAGGAGTCAAAATGTCACTCCCTACTTTTCATAGCAACAGATACCCTACAAATAAAATCTCAAAATGTTGTAGGAAATGTTGTAGGATGTGTGGTTATATCATACACAGAACATCTACTTTTACATCACATACGACTAACGAAACATTTAATATAAAGGGATTCATGACTTGTGAATTCACTTTTGTGATCTACTTATTGAACTGTACATGTGGGGTCCAATATGTGGATCATACCTGCCTTAAGGTGAAAAAAAGATGGGGTGAACATGACCATAACATTTAGACAAACTCCAAAGCACATAGTGTCTCCAGACACTGTTTAAACTTCCATAAAGAGCAGAAAAACCCAATCAATATTACGCCCATTGAGTCTATCTCTAGATCACAAAAAGATGTCTTCTTGACGCTCAGAAAAAAAAGAGAATCCTACTGGATTAATAAACTTAAAACTCTCCAACCCAATGGCCTTAATGAAAATTTGGATATGGCAGCATTCATTTAAATATATGGGTGACCACCTCTAAATGTTCAGTGTCGTCAGCAGTCTATAGCCACATTGTAGAAGATTTATGAGCTTTTTTGACAAGAAATGAACAATTTTACATATCATTCTTGTTCTGATAGAAGGGCCATTCACTACCTGCTAGCAGCATTACTTTGTGTATAGACTAGTAAAATATGGGTTCCTATTTAAAGAATTTTTATTGAGCATCATACAAATATACACAATAAGTTTTCATAATATTACATAGGTGGCAGATAGGTACATGCACTCAATGAAAACAGTTGTGATGAGGGTGAAGTCCAATGTGGTAAAATATAGAATGTTAATGCTCCCTAGAAGAGGGGGGGAGGGGGATCGGTGAATGGCAGAGATGGGCCCTGGCCGTGAGGGGCAAGTTTACCCATCAGTAGGGGGGTTCCACAGCTCCAGCATAGCTTCATGGATGTCTACATTCCCACATTTCATGTAGTGGTACCTTTCAATTCGTAACAGTGAGGAAACCTGAGCCCTCCACTCCATCAGAGAGGGGACAGCCCTAGACTTCCATTTCCTCAGTATAAGGGATTTAACACTATTTAACATAAGGTATAGCAAAGACCTTTTGGGTTTGCTCCTCACCTTGGGTAGGCCTAGAAAAACAAGGACGCCTGGGTCATTTGGAATTTGTATGCCTAATTTTTAATTTATTTCTGTGATCACATCAGACCACAAAGAGCCCAGGTTCCGGCAAGACCACCAGATATGTAGCATATCTGCTTCTTCTCCACATCCCCACCAGCACCTCCCACCTCCTCTCCCATAGATCCGGCATATTCTAGCGGGAGTTAGGTACCATCTGGCCATTAGCTTGTAATTCATTTCTATAATACTAGAGGAAACAGTAGTGTCATGATCCAATCATGTGGAGTAGTTGATGCCTGGATTGGCTGCTCAGCAGAGGTGGTATTGTCTCAGCCTGGAAGGGGTTAAGGTGAGCATTTGTTTCTTTGTGTGGAATCTGTATTCAGAAAAGCTGTGGGCTGAGACCCCTTCCCCCTCCTTAGAATAGTGCTGTTAGTGTAACTGTGTAGGAATGCAGAACGCTCCTCCCCTTGGAGACTGATAGTGGGGGCTAAGACTTGTTTATAATTGGTTGAAATCGTTGTAAATCATAACCAGGGCGTTGTCTTTGACAAGACAAAGAGAATTGGATTCAATTAGGCAAGAGAAAGACTTTTTAGGCAGAACTGCCCTGGGGACTGAAGCGACTAACATCTGGAATGGCAGCTCTCCACATATCTAAAGGAATTTGATAATAAGTAAGATATTGTGTAATTCTTTTCATGTCCCATTTTGTTTTTAAAGAACTGTAGCTTTGCATTTGTATGTTATTTTGAATGTTTTTATAATTTTGCACTGTGTAACCTGTATTGATATTTTTGTTATTAAACGCATAGAAAATCTCATTCTGTCTTTTGGGCTCTAATATCCAAATTCACACTCCTGTTGAGACAAGGTTAAAGGCATGTTACCTAAGTATTAAATAGTGTGAGTTTTTAGGGGTTCCCCAAAACTCCCCTTTAATTTAAAGGTTTTGGTGGTGGCAGCAGGGAAATTGTTAATTAGAGCAGTGTGGACCGGGTGTGGGGTTAATATGGTGTCTCTTTTGAGGTCCTTTTGCAGAGTTGCAAGGATAAGGGAACCAGAGCTGTGTGCCATTAACCCCTTCATGCCCACACTCCTCTATTGTGACGCTGAGAAGGTTTGATTCGTCACAAACTGTCTGGCAGCGGTGGGGATATTTAGAGTTTTTAGTGCTATTTGTATAGTACTAAAAGAAATTGCATGTTTTTGTGTAATTTCCCAAAGACAGAACTCAGTGCCTAATTACAGAGACAGTGCAAAATTGCAGTGCAAAGAAGCAGTTCTTTTTCCCTCCCTCTTGTTGTTTGTTGCTGTGCTCAGTATGGAAGAATATAGGAGAATGCCCGAATGGTCTCTGGAGTTTCTTTGCAAGAAAGGAGGAATTACAATTCTTGGCAAAGGGAAAGAACAGATGATACTGAAATTGCTGGAGGCAGAGGGCCTCACAACAGAGTTTGAAACAGTCACAGAAAGGGTTACTGTGGAAGTTATAACTCAAGACCTGGTACCCAACACTGTTGACCCTCCTGTAGCCCAAGGACTGTTACCTGGTGCTGTTAACCCTGTAAGTGTCATGGAGTCTGAGCTACAGACAGCACTCAGATACTTGGGGGATGTTGAACCCAAACTAAGAATGGAACTGATCCTCCAGTATCAAGAGAGAAAAAGAGAGAGAGAGGCTGCTGAGAGAAAAAGAGAGAGAGAGAAGCTGCTGAGAGAAAAAGAGAGAGAGAAGCTGCTGAGAGAAAAAGAGAGCACGAAATAGCTATAAGGGATACCCAGCGGAGACATGTGCTAGAGGTTTTTTACTTTACCATAACCGAGGCACCTCTCCTGTACCCAGAATTTTTGCAATATATTTGCCAGACAGTGAGTCCGTTGGACAGAAGAGTGCTCCTGGGAATGGAACCTGATTCAGCATCAGGGGCTACAGACAGCACTAACAACAAAACCCCAGTAGCCAAGTGTTCCACTGTGCAAGCTGTATCACCTCCCTGGAGGGAGGGAATGTGCCAGCAACTGACAACCGATTCTACAGAAGTACCTTCCCCTGGAACGTCTCCCATTAAGGGGGCAGAAGTTGCATTGGGCAAGGGGAATACCCGCCCATGCATTTGGTGCCATGAGTTTGGGCACCTGAGTTTTGCCTGCCCCACCAAGGAGAAACCTCAACCTGCAGTCTGGGGTGAGAATACAGCAGAGAAACCTGCAGCAGCTTTGTTTGTGGGTGGGTCAGCAGGTAATCTGCAGAGTGTCACAGAGGGAGACTGTGTGACCATGAGACTTCAGGACACTGGGGCTGGATATCGCTTGGTGCGCCCTGAAGTGGCAGAGGATATTATCCCAGGAGAGACTGTGGATAATGAAGAAGTTTGCGGGGAGTGCCCTGCGGCATGTGTGCCCCTGGATTAGGGTGTGGGAAAAGGTTTGCAGGAGGTGGGGATTTTCTGCGGATATCTCTGTTGTTTTGCTGGGGGATGATGTGGGCCAGATGCTTTGTCAGTACGCCCCAGAAGACAACACCTGCAACCTGGAAGGGCCAGTAGAGGGCCCTGCACCAACTGAGGTACTGTGTGAAACTTTGGGGGACCCAGAGGGGAAGCTAGGGATGGACACATCGCTCGCTGCACCAGAGCTGGTGGTATCCCACCAAAGGATAAAGGATGATTCCCTTGAACATGATGGCTGGGAGGGGGGGCTGAGGGTTAATGCAGCTCTGCCTTTGTGTACACCAGTAATGTCTTGTTTTGATGAAGAGGGATGTATTGAAAATGTTTGTGACAATGTTGCTTCTATTGAACCTGGGCGCTGGGAGGGAGAGCCTAGGGAGGGATGTATTGAAAATGTTTGTTACAATGTTGCTTCTATTGAACCTGGGCGCTGGGAGGGAGAGCCTAGGGTTAATGATGATTTACCTGAACCTGTACCAGTACTGTATTGTGCCAGTGAAAAGGGGTATACTGCCATTGATTGTGACAATGGGATGCCTGATGCAATGTGTGGGAATGTGAGAGAGCAGCAGGGCTGGGCAGAAGGGCAGACTGAGCGTGTATACCCTTCTGTGCTAGAACCAGCATTGCATATGCAAGGAGGAATGAATGGCATGGCTGGTGTAGGGACCAGTGATGTGCAGTCACTAGAGGCAGGTGAGGCAGTACTTCACCTCTCATATTGGCAAAAATATATATTTTTTTATGGGCTTTAAAAAAATAAAATAAAAAAATTGCAATTTTTCCCCCCAGTATTTTTTCTTCTTCACAGATACATGTTGTGCAATGGAGAGGCACAAGCAGGTCTGCCCACCATTACACAACATGCTGCGCCATCTACTGGATGACAGTGGTTAAGATCATTGGATGGCCCATTAACTGCTTATTTGAGGCAGTCCCATTTGGGCTGACCCAATCCAGTGAGAGGCATTGGTAAGTGGAACTTAGGGTTGGGGCTGGATGTTAAATCATATAAAACAAAACAAAAACGGAAAAAAACTACTTTCATTTATTTTGTTGCTGTGCCACTGTCACTTCTTTAATACAGACAGAGGCAGAGCAGGAAGAGATTCAGTCAATAAGCAGTGTTTAAGACACATCTTTGAAGTAAGTTCTACAACCTTAGATTTCACTGAAAGGGATTCTGTTAGTGAAAATTATAATTTAATGAATGTGGTTTAGTGTTTTTTTACTCTTTTACAGCAGGGTCGTTTTTGTATTTTGTTTCCTCAACCTTTACACACACTAACTTAACAGCTTGCCTTCACTTTCTGAACTCTCTGTAGCTCTGCTGTTTTATTACTTAAAAATGCAGTGGTCTCTCTCCCTCCCCCCTTGTGTGTGTGTGTCTCTCTATCTATCTATCTATCTATCTATCTATCTATCTATCTATCTATCTATCTCTCTCCTTATGTGTTGTTCTCCCCATGGTCTCTCTGTCTCTCTTCCTCCCCCTCTGACTCTCTCATCCCTTATGTGTCTCTCTAACCATCTGTGTTTGATTGTGTCTCTCTCTCTCTTTCTCTAACCCTCTGTGTGTGATTGTGTTTCTCTCTCTCTCTCTCTCTTTCTCTCTCTCTCTAACCCTCTGTGTGTGTCTCTCTCTCTCTTTCTCTCTCTCTCTAACCCTCTGTGTGTGTCTCTCTCTCTCTCTCTCTCTCTCTCTCTCTTTCTTTCTCTCTCTCTCTCTCTCTCTCTAACCCTCTGTGTGTGTCTCTCTCTCTCTAACCCTCTGTGTGTGTCTCTCTCTCTCTTTTTCTCTCTCTCTCTCTCTAACCCTCTGTGTCTCTCTCTCTCTCTCTCTCTCTCTCTCTCTCTTTCTCTAACCCTCTGTGTGTGTCTCTCTCTCTTTCTCTCTCTCTAACCCTCTGCATGTCTCTCTCTCTCTAACCCACTGTGTGTGTCTTTCTCTTTCTCTCTCTTTCTCTCTCTAACCCTCTGTGTATGTGTTTCTGTCTACCTTTTATTTATTTAATTAATGAATTGGTAGTGCCATCTGATGGTGTGGCTTTATTTAAAGGGGTGGGGTCAAGCGCCCCACCATCTTAAAATTTCACCAGCCGCCACTGGATCAAGACATTTTTATATTTACTGAATAATGAAAGAATCTATAAGCATAATTTGCAGCATTAAAGTAAAAAGTATGTTTTAAACATATTTTAATGGGCATGGATTTCTAGATCTCATAATCAGAGCAAGCATTTTGTTATCTGGCAAGTGTTTCTGTTACAATCCTTTAGACTAAAATCAGATGTTTACTAAGTTGACCAGTTTTCCAAGACACCATTTAAAGGGACATGAAACCCATATGTTTTCTTTCATGATTTAGAAAGAACATGCAATTTAAATAACTTTCCAATTTACATCTAATATCTAATTGTCTTCATTCTTTTGATATCTTTTGTTGAAAATCATATCTAAATATGCTCAGTAGCTGCTGATTGGTGGCTGCACATAGATACCTCATGTGATTGGCTCACCCATGTGCATTGCTATTTCTTCAACAAAGGATATCTAAAGAATGAAGGCGTATCCAAGCCACTGCCTCACCAGCCTCTGACGTCACTGCACGTCACTGGTAGGGACCCTGGGTGTGGCTGTGTACCTCCCCTACAGGAATGGCAGATGTGAAGAAGAGGGGGAGGGAGATGTAGCTGCAGTGACTAATGAACCTGCTACTCCTACAGAGCATACTGGGGTAGGTGTGAACAGTGGAGTATCTGTCCTAAGCATAGCAAGTATTGCTCTTAGTCCCCCAGTGAGTTACCCTGAGGGGCTGCTAGATCCCTTTATGAGTGAGAGCGAGTGTGTGATATCCTGCAAGGAAATGTCCTCCACGAGAGAAATTATGTCAGCTGATGCTAATTGTTACAAGGGGCAAATGAATGCTGAGAGTGCGCAGAAAGGGCAGATCTGGTCTTATGAACGAGGAAAGACTAGGATTTAGGTTGACATAGGGGATCAGCTTGGGCTGACCCCCTATTTCCACCATTTTAAAAGGGGAGGTGTCATGATCCAATCATGTGGAGTATTTGATGCCTGGATTGGCTGCTCAGCAGAGGTGTTATTTTCTCAGCCTGGAAGGGGTTAAAGTGAGCTGTTGTTTCTTTGTGTGGAATCTGTATTCAGAGAAGCTGTGGGCTGAGACCCCTTCCCCCTCCTTAGAATAGTGCTGTTAGTGTAACTGTGTAGGAATGCAGAACGCTCCTCCCCTTGGAGAATGA